>NW_027440503.1:0-92462 GCF_031893055.1 Leptodactylus fuscus | reverse complement strand
CAAGTTGCCGAGTAAGCGATCAATGAAACCCTATGGTGAAAATCAAACTCCGGCATAATACAAGTTGCAAGATCACCCAGCTAGCCTATGATGGGTTGTCACTAGATAGGCTTAACTGTCAACTTTCCCATGGCTGCGACCTTCTCAGCCCGAGCTACACTCAAGAGTACACGATCAATGAAACCCTATGGGGAAAATCAAACTCCGACATGGTACAAGTTTCAAGATCACCCAGCTAGCCTATGATGGGCTGTCACTAGATAGGCTTAACTGTCAACTTTCCCATGGCTGCGTCATTCTCAGCCCGATCTACACTCAAGAGTACACGATCAATGAAGCGCTAAGGGGAAAGTAGAAATCCTGCTTGATACAAGTTGCCGAGTGAGCGATCAATGAAACCCTATGGTGAAAATCAAACTCCGGCATGATACAAGTTGCAAGATCACCCAGCTAGCCTATGATGGGTTGTCACTAGATAGGCTTAACTGTCAACTTTCCCATGGCTGCGACCTTCTCAGCCCGAGCTACACTCAAGAGTACACGATCAATGAAACCCTATGGGGAAAATCAAACTCCGACATGGTACAAGTTGCAAGCTCACCCAGCTAGCCTATGATGGGCTGTCACTAGATAGGCTTAACTGTCAACTTTCCCATGGCTGCGTCATTCTCAGCCCGAGCTACACTCAAGAGTACACGATCAATGAAGCGCTAAGGGGAAAGTAGAAATCCTGCTTCATACAAGTTGCCGAGTAAGCGATCAATGAAACCCTATGGTGAAAATCAAACTCCGGCATAATACAAGTTGCAAGATCACCCAGCTAGCCTATGATGGGTTGTCACTAGATAGGCTTAACTGTCAACTTTCCCATGGCTGCGACCTTCTCAGCCCGAGCTACACTCAAGAGTACACGATCAATGAAACCCTATGGGGAAAATCAAACTCCGACATGGTACAAGTTTCAAGATCACCCAGCTAGCCTATGATGGGCTGTCACTAGATAGGCTTAACTGTCAACTTTCCCATGGCTGCGTCATTCTCAGCCCGATCTACACTCAAGAGTACACGATCAATGAAGCGCTAAGGGGAAAGTAGAAATCCTGCTTCATACAAGTTGCCGAGTAAGCGATCAATGAAACCCTATGGTGAAAATCAAACTCCGGCATAATACAAGTTGCAAGATCACCCAGCTAGCCTATGATGGGTTGTCACTAGATAGGCTTAACTGTCAACTTTCCCATGGCTGCGACCTTCTCAGCCCGAGCTACACTCAAGAGTACACGATCAATGAAACCCTATGGGGAAAATCAAACTCCGACATGGTACAAGTTTCAAGATCACCCAGCTAGCCTATGATGGGCTGTCACTAGATAGGCTTAACTGTCAACTTTCCCATGGCTGCGTCATTCTCAGCCCGATCTACACTCAAGAGTACACGATCAATGAAGCGCTAAGGGGAAAGTAGAAATCCTGCTTCATACAAGTTGCCGAGTAAGCGATCAATGAAACCCTATGGTGAAAATCAAACTCCGGCATGATACAAGTTGCAAGATCACCCAGCTAGCCTATGATGGGTTGTCACTAGATAGGCTTAACTGTCAACTTTCCCATGGCTGCGACCTTCTCAGCCCGAGCTACACTCAAGAGTACACGATCAATGAAACCCTATGGGGAAAATCAAACTCCGACATGGTACAAGTTTCAAGATCACCCAGCTAGCCTATGATGGGCTGTCACTAGATAGGCTTAACTGTCAACTTTCCCATGGCTGCGTCATTCTCAGCCCGAGCTACACTCAAGAGTACACGATCAATGAAGCGCTAAGGGGAAAGTAGAAATCCTGCTTCATACAAGTTGCCGAGTAAGCGATCAATGAAACCCTATGGTGAAAATCAAACTCCGGCATAATACAAGTTGCAAGATCACCCAGCTAGCCTATGATGGGTTGTCACTAGATAGGCTTAACTGTCAACTTTCCCATGGCTGCGACCTTCTCAGCCCGAGCTACACTCAAGAGTACACGATCAATGAAACCCTATGGGGAAAATCAAACTCCGACATGGTACAAGTTTCAAGATCACCCAGCTAGCCTATGATGGGCTGTCACTAGATAGGCTTAACTGTCAACTTTCCCATGGCTGCGTCATTCTCAGCCCGATCTACACTCAAGAGTACACGATCAATGAAGCGCTAAGGGGAAAGTAGAAATCCTGCTTCATACAAGTTGCCGAGTAAGCGATCAATGAAACCCTATGGTGAAAATCAAACTCCGGCATGATACAAGTTGCAAGATCACCCAGCTAGCCTATGATGGGTTGTCACTAGATAGGCTTAACTGTCAACTTTCCCATGGCTGCGACCTTCTCAGCCCGAGCTACACTCAAGAGTACACGATCAATGAAACCCTATGGGGAAAATCAAACTCCGACATGGTACAAGTTACAAGATCACCCAGCTAGCCTATGATGGGCTGTCACTAGATAGGCTTAACTGTCAACTTTCCCATGGCTGCGTCATTCTCAGCCCGATCTACACTCAAGAGTACACGATCAATGAAGCGCTAAGGGGAAAGTAGAAATCCTGCTTCATACAAGTTGCCGAGTGAGCGATCAATGAAACCCTATGGTGAAAATCAAACTCCGGCATGATACAAGTTGCAAGATCACCCAGCTAGCCTATGATGGGTTGTCACTAGATAGGCTTAACTGTCAACTTTCCCATGGCTGCGACCTTCTCAGCCCGAGCTACACTCAAGAGTACACGATCAATGAAACCCTATGGGGACAATCAAACTCCGACATGGTACAAGTTGCAAGCTCACCCAGCTAGCCTATGATGGGCTGTCACTAGATAGGCTTAACTGTCAACTTTCCCATGGCTGCGTCATTCTCAGCCCGAGCTACACTCAAGAGTACACGATCAATGAAGCGCTAAGGGGAAAGTAGAAATCCTGCTTCATACAAAATGCCGAGTAAGCGATCAATGAAACCCTATGGTGAAAATCAAACTCCGGCATGATACAAGTTGCAAGATCACCCAGCTAGCCTATGATGGGTTGTCACTAGATAGGCTTAACTGTCAACTTTCCCATGGCTGCGACCTTCTCAGCCCGAGCTACACTCAAGAGTACACAATCAATGAAACCCTATGGGGAAAATCAAACTCCGACATGGTACAAGTTGCAAGATCACCCAGCTAGCCTATGATGGGCTGTCACTAGATAGGCTTAACTGTCAACTTTCCCATGGCTGCGTCATTCTCAGTCCGATCTACACTCAAGAGTACACGATCAATGAAGCGCTAAGGGGAAAGTAGAAATCCTGCTTCATACAAGTTGCCGAGTAAGCGATCAATGAAACCCTATGGTGAAAATCAAACTCCGGCATGATACAAGTTGCAAGATCACCCAGCTAGCCTATGATGGGTTGTCACTAGATAGGCTTAACTGTCAACTTTCCCATGGCTGCGACCTTCTCAGCCCGAGCTACACTCAAGAGTACACGATCAATGAAACCCTATGGGGAAAATCAAACTCCGACATGGTACAAGTTACAAGATCACCCAGCTAGCCTATGATGGGCTGTCACTAGATAGGCTTAACTGTCAACTTTCCCATGGCTGCGTCATTCTCAGCCCGATCTACACTCAAGAGTACACGATCAATGAAGCGCTAAGGGGAAAGTAGAAATCCTGCTTCATACAAGTTGCCGAGTGAGCGATCAATGAAACCCTATGGTGAAAATCAAACTCCGGCATGATACAAGTTGCAAGATCACCCAGCTAGCCTATGATGGGTTGTCACTAGATAGGCTTAACTGTCAACTTTCCCATGGCTGCGACCTTCTCAGCCCGAGCTACACTCAAGAGTACACGATCAATGAAACCCTATGGGGAAAATCAAACTCCGACATGGTACAAGTTGCAAGCTCACCCAGCTAGCCTATGATGGGCTGTCACTAGATAGGCTTAACTGTCAACTTTCCCATGGCTGCGTCATTCTCAGCCCGAGCTACACTCAAGAGTACACGATCAATGAAGCGCTAAGGGGAAAGTAGAAATCCTGCTTCATAAAAAATGCCGAGTAAGCGATCAATGAAACCCTATGGTGAAAATCAAACTCCGGCATGATACAAGTTGCAAGATCACCCAGCTAGCCTATGATGGGTTGTCACTAGATAGGCTTAACTGTCAACTTTCCCATGGCTGCGACCTTCTCAGCCCGAGCTACACTCAAGAGTACACAATCAATGAAACCCTATGGGGAAAATCAAACTCCGACATGGTACAAGTTGCAAGATCACCCAGCTAGCCTATGATGGGCTGTCACTAGATAGGCTTAACTGTCAACTTTCCCATGGCTGCGTCATTCTCAGCCCGATCTACACTCAAGAGTACACGATCAATGAAGCGCTAAGGGGAAAGTAGAAATCCTGCTTCATACAAGTTGCCGAGTAAGCGATCAATGAAACCCTATGGTGAAAATCAAACTCCGGCATGATACAAGTTGCAAGATCACCCAGCTAGCCTATGATGGGTTGTCACTAGATAGGCTTAACTGTCAACTTTCCCATGGCTGCGACCTTCTCAGCCCGAGCTACACTCAAGAGTATACGATCAATGAAACCCTATGGGGAAAATCAAACTCCGACATGGTACAAGTTACAAGATCACCCAGCTAGCCTATGATGGGCTGTCACTAGATAGGCTTAACTGTCAACTTTCCCATGGCTGCGACCTTCTCAGCCCGAGCTACACTCAAGAGTACACGATCAATGAAACCCTATGGGGAAAATCAAACTCCGACATGGTACAAGTTACAAGATCACCCAGCTAGCCTATGATGGGCTGTCACTAGATAGGCTTAACTGTCAACTTTCCCATGGCTGCGTCATTCTCAGCCCGATCTACACTCAAGAGTACACGATCAATGAAGCGCTAAGGGGAAAGTAGAAATCCTGCTTCATACAAGTTGCCGAGTGAGCGATCAATGAAACCCTATGGTGAAAATCAAACTCCGGCATGATACAAGTTGCAAGATCACCCAGCTAGCCTATGATGGGTTGTCACTAGATAGGCTTAACTGTCAACTTTCCCATGGCTGCGACCTTCTCAGCCCGAGCTACACTCAAGAGTACACGATCAATGAAACCCTATGGGGAAAATCAAACTCCGACATGGTACAAGTTGCAAGCTCACCCAGCTAGCCTATGATGGGCTGTCACTAGATAGGCTTAACTGTCAACTTTCCCATGGCTGCGTCATTCTCAGCCCGAGCTACACTCAAGAGTACACGATCAATGAAGCGCTAAGGGGAAAGTAGAAATCCTGCTTCATACAAAATGCCGAGTAAGCGATCAATGAAACCCTATGGTGAAAATCAAACTCCGGCATGATACAAGTTGCAAGATCACCCAGCTAGCCTATGATGGGTTGTCACTAGATAGGCTTAACTGTCAACTTTCCCATGGCTGCGACCTTCTCAGCCCGAGCTACACTCAAGAGTACACAATCAATGAAACCCTATGGGGAAAATCAAACTCCGACATGGTACAAGTTGCAAGATCACCCAGCTAGCCTATGATGGGCTGTCACTAGATAGGCTTAACTGTCAACTTTCCCATGGCTGCGTCATTCTCAGCCCGAGCTACACTCAAGAGTACACGATCAATGAAGCGCTAAGGGGAAAGTAGAAATCCTGCTTCATACAAGTTGCCGAGTAAGCGATCAATGAAACCCTATGGTGAAAATCAAACTCCGGCATGATACAAGTTGCAAGATCACCCAGCTAGCCTATGATGGGTTGTCACTAGATAGGCTTAACTGTCAACTTTCCCATGGCTGCGACCTTCTCAGCCCGAGCTACACTCAAGAGTACACGATCAATGAAACCCTATGGGGAAAATCAAACTCCGACATGGTACAAGTTGCAAGCTCACCCAGCTAGCCTATGATGGGCTGTCACTAGATAGGCTTAACTGTCAACTTTCCCATGGCTGCGTCATTCTCAGCCCGAGCTACACTCAAGAGTACACGATCAATGAAGCGCTAAGGGGAAAGTAGAAATCCTGCTTCATACAAGTTGCCGAGTAAGCGATCAATGAAACCCTATGGTGAAAATCAAACTCCGGCATAATACAAGTTGCAAGATCACCCAGCTAGCCTATGATGGGTTGTCACTAGATAGGCTTAACTGTCAACTTTCCCATGGCTGCGACCTTCTCAGCCCGAGCTACACTCAAGAGTACACGATCAATGAAACCCTATGGGGAAAATCAAACTCCGACATGGTACAAGTTTCAAGATCACCCAGCTAGCCTATGATGGGCTGTCACTAGATAGGCTTAACTGTCAACTTTCCCATGGCTGCGTCATTCTCAGCCCGATCTACACTCAAGAGTACACGATCAATGAAGCGCTAAGGGGAAAGTAGAAATCCTGCTTGATACAAGTTGCCGAGTGAGCGATCAATGAAACCCTATGGTGAAAATCAAACTCCGGCATGATACAAGTTGCAAGATCACCCAGCTAGCCTATGATGGGTTGTCACTAGATAGGCTTAACTGTCAACTTTCCCATGGCTGCGACCTTCTCAGCCCGAGCTACACTCAAGAGTACACGATCAATGAAACCCTATGGGGAAAATCAAACTCCGACATGGTACAAGTTGCAAGCTCACCCAGCTAGCCTATGATGGGCTGTCACTAGATAGGCTTAACTGTCAACTTTCCCATGGCTGCGTCATTCTCAGCCCGAGCTACACTCAAGAGTACACGATCAATGAAGCGCTAAGGGGAAAGTAGAAATCCTGCTTCATACAAGTTGCCGAGTAAGCGATCAATGAAACCCTATGGTGAAAATCAAACTCCGGCATAATACAAGTTGCAAGATCACCCAGCTAGCCTATGATGGGTTGTCACTAGATAGGCTTAACTGTCAACTTTCCCATGGCTGCGACCTTCTCAGCCCGAGCTACACTCAAGAGTACACGATCAATGAAACCCTATGGGGAAAATCAAACTCCGACATGGTACAAGTTTCAAGATCACCCAGCTAGCCTATGATGGGCTGTCACTAGATAGGCTTAACTGTCAACTTTCCCATGGCTGCGTCATTCTCAGCCCGATCTACACTCAAGAGTACACGATCAATGAAGCGCTAAGGGGAAAGTAGAAATCCTGCTTCATACAAGTTGCCGAGTAAGCGATCAATGAAACCCTATGGTGAAAATCAAACTCCGGCATAATACAAGTTGCAAGATCACCCAGCTAGCCTATGATGGGTTGTCACTAGATAGGCTTAACTGTCAACTTTCCCATGGCTGCGACCTTCTCAGCCCGAGCTACACTCAAGAGTACACGATCAATGAAACCCTATGGGGAAAATCAAACTCCGACATGGTACAAGTTTCAAGATCACCCAGCTAGCCTATGATGGGCTGTCACTAGATAGGCTTAACTGTCAACTTTCCCATGGCTGCGTCATTCTCAGCCCGATCTACACTCAAGAGTACACGATCAATGAAGCGCTAAGGGGAAAGTAGAAATCCTGCTTCATACAAGTTGCCGAGTAAGCGATCAATGAAACCCTATGGTGAAAATCAAACTCCGGCATGATACAAGTTGCAAGATCACCCAGCTAGCCTATGATGGGTTGTCACTAGATAGGCTTAACTGTCAACTTTCCCATGGCTGCGACCTTCTCAGCCCGAGCTACACTCAAGAGTACACGATCAATGAAACCCTATGGGGAAAATCAAACTCCGACATGGTACAAGTTTCAAGATCACCCAGCTAGCCTATGATGGGCTGTCACTAGATAGGCTTAACTGTCAACTTTCCCATGGCTGCGTCATTCTCAGCCCGAGCTACACTCAAGAGTACACGATCAATGAAGCGCTAAGGGGAAAGTAGAAATCCTGCTTCATACAAGTTGCCGAGTAAGCGATCAATGAAACCCTATGGTGAAAATCAAACTCCGGCATAATACAAGTTGCAAGATCACCCAGCTAGCCTATGATGGGTTGTCACTAGATAGGCTTAACTGTCAACTTTCCCATGGCTGCGACCTTCTCAGCCCGAGCTACACTCAAGAGTACACGATCAATGAAACCCTATGGGGAAAATCAAACTCCGACATGGTACAAGTTTCAAGATCACCCAGCTAGCCTATGATGGGCTGTCACTAGATAGGCTTAACTGTCAACTTTCCCATGGCTGCGTCATTCTCAGCCCGATCTACACTCAAGAGTACACGATCAATGAAGCGCTAAGGGGAAAGTAGAAATCCTGCTTCATACAAGTTGCCGAGTAAGCGATCAATGAAACCCTATGGTGAAAATCAAACTCCGGCATGATACAAGTTGCAAGATCACCCAGCTAGCCTATGATGGGTTGTCACTAGATAGGCTTAACTGTCAACTTTCCCATGGCTGCGACCTTCTCAGCCCGAGCTACACTCAAGAGTACACGATCAATGAAACCCTATGGGGAAAATCAAACTCCGACATGGTACAAGTTACAAGATCACCCAGCTAGCCTATGATGGGCTGTCACTAGATAGGCTTAACTGTCAACTTTCCCATGGCTGCGTCATTCTCAGCCCGATCTACACTCAAGAGTACACGATCAATGAAGCGCTAAGGGGAAAGTAGAAATCCTGCTTCATACAAGTTGCCGAGTGAGCGATCAATGAAACCCTATGGTGAAAATCAAACTCCGGCATGATACAAGTTGCAAGATCACCCAGCTAGCCTATGATGGGTTGTCACTAGATAGGCTTAACTGTCAACTTTCCCATGGCTGCGACCTTCTCAGCCCGAGCTACACTCAAGAGTACACGATCAATGAAACCCTATGGGGACAATCAAACTCCGACATGGTACAAGTTGCAAGCTCACCCAGCTAGCCTATGATGGGCTGTCACTAGATAGGCTTAACTGTCAACTTTCCCATGGCTGCGTCATTCTCAGCCCGAGCTACACTCAAGAGTACACGATCAATGAAGCGCTAAGGGGAAAGTAGAAATCCTGCTTCATACAAAATGCCGAGTAAGCGATCAATGAAACCCTATGGTGAAAATCAAACTCCGGCATGATACAAGTTGCAAGATCACCCAGCTAGCCTATGATGGGTTGTCACTAGATAGGCTTAACTGTCAACTTTCCCATGGCTGCGACCTTCTCAGCCCGAGCTACACTCAAGAGTACACAATCAATGAAACCCTATGGGGAAAATCAAACTCCGACATGGTACAAGTTGCAAGATCACCCAGCTAGCCTATGATGGGCTGTCACTAGATAGGCTTAACTGTCAACTTTCCCATGGCTGCGTCATTCTCAGCCCGAGCTACACTCAAGAGTACACGATCAATGAAGCGCTAAGGGGAAAGTAGAAATCCTGCTTCATACAAGTTGCCGAGTAAGCGATCAATGAAACCCTATGGTGAAAATCAAACTCCGGCATGATACAAGTTGCAAGATCACCCAGCTAGCCTATGATGGGTTGTCACTAGATAGGCTTAACTGTCAACTTTCCCATGGCTGCGACCTTCTCAGCCCGAGCTACACTCAAGAGTACACGATCAATGAAACCCTATGGGGAAAATCAAACTCCGACATGGTACAAGTTGCAAGCTCACCCAGCTAGCCTATGATGGGCTGTCACTAGATAGGCTTAACTGTCAACTTTCCCATGGCTGCGTCATTCTCAGCCCGAGCTACACTCAAGAGTACACGATCAATGAAGCGCTAAGGGGAAAGTAGAAATCCTGCTTCATACAAGTTGCCGAGTAAGCGATCAATGAAACCCTATGGTGAAAATCAAACTCCGGCATAATACAAGTTGCAAGATCACCCAGCTAGCCTATGATGGGTTGTCACTAGATAGGCTTAACTGTCAACTTTCCCATGGCTGCGACCTTCTCAGCCCGAGCTACACTCAAGAGTACACGATCAATGAAACCCTATGGGGAAAATCAAACTCCGACATGGTACAAGTTTCAAGATCACCCAGCTAGCCTATGATGGGCTGTCACTAGATAGGCTTAACTGTCAACTTTCCCATGGCTGCGTCATTCTCAGCCCGATCTACACTCAAGAGTACACGATCAATGAAGCGCTAAGGGGAAAGTAGAAATCCTGCTTGATACAAGTTGCCGAGTGAGCGATCAATGAAACCCTATGGTGAAAATCAAACTCCGGCATGATACAAGTTGCAAGATCACCCAGCTAGCCTATGATGGGTTGTCACTAGATAGGCTTAACTGTCAACTTTCCCATGGCTGCGACCTTCTCAGCCCGAGCTACACTCAAGAGTACACGATCAATGAAACCCTATGGGGAAAATCAAACTCCGACATGGTACAAGTTGCAAGCTCACCCAGCTAGCCTATGATGGGCTGTCACTAGATAGGCTTAACTGTCAACTTTCCCATGGCTGCGTCATTCTCAGCCCGAGCTACACTCAAGAGTACACGATCAATGAAACCCTATGGGGAAAATCAAACTCCGACATGGTACAAGTTTCAAGATCACCCAGCTAGCCTATGATGGGCTGTCACTAGATAGGCTTAACTGTCAACTTTCCCATGGCTGCGTCATTCTCAGCCCGAGCTACACTCAAGAGTACACGATCAATGAAGCGCTAAGGGGAAAGTAGAAATCCTGCTTGATACAAGTTGCCGAGTGAGCGATCAATGAAACCCTATGGTGAAAATCAAACTCTGGCATGATACAAGTTGCAAGATCACCCAGCTAGCCTATGATGGGTTGTCACTAGATAGGCTTAACTGTCAACTTTCCCATGGCTGCGACCTTCTCAGCCCGAGCTACACTCAAGAGTACACGATCAATGAAACCCTATGGGGAAAATCAAACTCCGACATGGTACAAGTTGCAAGATCACCCAGCTAGCCTATGATGGGCTGTCACTAGATAGGCTTAACTGTCAACTTTCCCATGGCTGCGTCATTCTCAGTCCGATCTACACTCAAGAGTACACGATCAATGAAGCGCTAAGGGGAAAGTAGAAATCCTGCTTCATACAAGTTGCCGAGTAAGCGATCAATGAAACCCTATGGTGAAAATCAAACTCCGGCATGATACAAGTTGCAAGATCACCCAGCTAGCCTATGATGGGTTGTCACTAGATAGGCTTAACTGTCAACTTTCCCATGGCTGCGACCTTCTCAGCCCGAGCTACACTCAAGAGTATACGATCAATGAAACCCTATGGGGAAAATCAAACTCCGACATGGTACAAGTTACAAGATCACCCAGCTAGCCTATGATGGGCTGTCACTAGATAGGCTTAACTGTCAACTTTCCCATGGCTGCGTCATTCTCAGCCCGATCTACACTCAAGAGTACACGATCAATGAAGCGCTAAGGGCAAAGTAGAAATCCTGCTTCATACAAGTTGCCGAGTAAGCGATCAATGAAACCCTATGGTGAAAATCAAACTCCGGCATGATACAAGTTGCAAGATCACCCAGCTAGCCTATGATGGGTTGTCACTAGATAGGCTTAACTGTCAACTTTCCCATGGCTGCGACCTTCTCAGCCCGAGCTACACTCAAGAGTACACGATCAATGAAACCCTATGGGGAAAATCAAACTCCGACATGGTACAAGTTACAAGATCACCCAGCTAGCCTATGATGGGCTGTCACTAGATAGGCTTAACTGTCAACTTTCCCATGGCTGCGTCATTCTCAGCCCGATCTACACTCAAGAGTACACGATCAATGAAGCGCTAAGGGGAAAGTAGAAATCCTGCTTCATACAAGTTGCCGAGTGAGCGATCAATGAAACCCTATGGTGAAAATCAAACTCCGGCATGATACAAGTTGCAAGATCACCCAGCTAGCCTATGATGGGTTGTCACTAGATAGGCTTAACTGTCAACTTTCCCATGGCTGCGACCTTCTCAGCCCGAGCTACACTCAAGAGTACACGATCAATGAAACCCTATGGGGAAAATCAAACTCCGACATGGTACAAGTTGCAAGCTCACCCAGCTAGCCTATGATGGGCTGTCACTAGATAGGCTTAACTGTCAACTTTCCCATGGCTGCGTCATTCTCAGCCCGAGCTACACTCAAGAGTACACGATCAATGAAGCGCTAAGGGGAAAGTAGAAATCCTGCTTCATACAAGTTGCCGAGTAAGCGATCAATGAAACCCTATGGTGAAAATCAAACTCCGGCATGATACAAGTTGCAAGATCACCCAGCTAGCCTATGATGGGTTGTCACTAGATAGGCTTAACTGTCAACTTTCCCATGGCTGCGACCTTCTCAGCCCGAGCTACACTCAAGAGTACACGATCAATGAAACCCTATGGGGAAAATCAAACTCCGACATGGTACAAGTTGCAAGCTCACCCAGCTAGCCTATGATGGGCTGTCACTAGATAGGCTTAACTGTCAACTTTCCCATGGCTGCGTCATTCTCAGCCCGAGCTACACTCAAGAGTACACGATCAATGAAGCGCTAAGGGGAAAGTAGAAATCCTGCTTCATAAAAAATGCCGAGTAAGCGATCAATGAAACCCTATGGTGAAAATCAAACTCCGGCATGATACAAGTTGCAAGATCACCCAGCTAGCCTATGATGGGTTGTCACTAGATAGGCTTAACTGTCAACTTTCCCATGGCTGCGACCTTCTCAGCCCGAGCTACACTCAAGAGTACACAATCAATGAAACCCTATGGGGAAAATCAAACTCCGACATGGTACAAGTTGCAAGATCACCCAGCTAGCCTATGATGGGCTGTCACTAGATAGGCTTAACTGTCAACTTTCCCATGGCTGCGTCATTCTCAGCCCGATCTACACTCAAGAGTACACGATCAATGAAGCGCTAAGGGGAAAGTAGAAATCCTGCTTCATACAAGTTGCCGAGTAAGCGATCAATGAAACCCTATGGTGAAAATCAAACTCCGGCATGATACAAGTTGCAAGATCACCCAGCTAGCCTATGATGGGTTGTCACTAGATAGGCTTAACTGTCAACTTTCCCATGGCTGCGACCTTCTCAGCCCGAGCTACACTCAAGAGTATACGATCAATGAAACCCTATGGGGAAAATCAAACTCCGACATGGTACAAGTTACAAGATCACCCAGCTAGCCTATGATGGGCTGTCACTAGATAGGCTTAACTGTCAACTTTCCCATGGCTGCGTCATTCTCAGCCCGATCTACACTCAAGAGTACACGATCAATGAAGCGCTAAGGGGAAAGTAGAAATCCTGCTTCATACAAGTTGCCGAGTAAGCGATCAATGAAACCCTATGGTGAAAATCAAACTCCGGCATGATACAAGTTGCAAGATCACCCAGCTAGCCTATGATGGGTTGTCACTAGATAGGCTTAACTGTCAACTTTCCCATGGCTGCGACCTTCTCAGCCCGAGCTACACTCAAGAGTACACGATCAATGAAACCCTATGGGGAAAATCAAACTCCGACATGGTACAAGTTACAAGATCACCCAGCTAGCCTATGATGGGCTGTCACTAGATAGGCTTAACTGTCAACTTTCCCATGGCTGCGTCATTCTCAGCCCGATCTACACTCAAGAGTACACGATCAATGAAGCGCTAAGGGGAAAGTAGAAATCCTGCTTCATACAAGTTGCCGAGTGAGCGATCAATGAAACCCTATGGTGAAAATCAAACTCCGGCATGATACAAGTTGCAAGATCACCCAGCTAGCCTATGATGGGTTGTCACTAGATAGGCTTAACTGTCAACTTTCCCATGGCTGCGACCTTCTCAGCCCGAGCTACACTCAAGAGTACACGATCAATGAAACCCTATGGGGACAATCAAACTCCGACATGGTACAAGTTGCAAGCTCACCCAGCTAGCCTATGATGGGCTGTCACTAGATAGGCTTAACTGTCAACTTTCCCATGGCTGCGTCATTCTCAGCCCGAGCTACACTCAAGAGTACACGATCAATGAAGCGCTAAGGGGAAAGTAGAAATCCTGCTTCATACAAAATGCCGAGTAAGCGATCAATGAAACCCTATGGTGAAAATCAAACTCCGGCATGATACAAGTTGCAAGATCACCCAGCTAGCCTATGATGGGTTGTCACTAGATAGGCTTAACTGTCAACTTTCCCATGGCTGCGACCTTCTCAGCCCGAGCTACACTCAAGAGTACACAATCAATGAAACCCTATGGGGAAAATCAAACTCCGACATGGTACAAGTTGCAAGATCACCCAGCTAGCCTATGATGGGCTGTCACTAGATAGGCTTAACTGTCAACTTTCCCATGGCTGCGTCATTCTCAGCCCGAGCTACACTCAAGAGTACACGATCAATGAAGCGCTAAGGGGAAAGTAGAAATCCTGCTTCATACAAGTTGCCGAGTAAGCGATCAATGAAACCCTATGGTGAAAATCAAACTCCGGCATGATACAAGTTGCAAGATCACCCAGCTAGCCTATGATGGGTTGTCACTAGATAGGCTTAACTGTCAACTTTCCCATGGCTGCGACCTTCTCAGCCCGAGCTACACTCAAGAGTACACGATCAATGAAACCCTATGGGGAAAATCAAACTCCGACATGGTACAAGTTGCAAGCTCACCCAGCTAGCCTATGATGGGCTGTCACTAGATAGGCTTAACTGTCAACTTTCCCATGGCTGCGTCATTCTCAGCCCGAGCTACACTCAAGAGTACACGATCAATGAAGCGCTAAGGGGAAAGTAGAAATCCTGCTTCATACAAGTTGCCGAGTAAGCGATCAATGAAACCCTATGGTGAAAATCAAACTCCGGCATAATACAAGTTGCAAGATCACCCAGCTAGCCTATGATGGGTTGTCACTAGATAGGCTTAACTGTCAACTTTCCCATGGCTGCGACCTTCTCAGCCCGAGCTACACTCAAGAGTACACGATCAATGAAACCCTATGGGGAAAATCAAACTCCGACATGGTACAAGTTTCAAGATCACCCAGCTAGCCTATGATGGGCTGTCACTAGATAGGCTTAACTGTCAACTTTCCCATGGCTGCGTCATTCTCAGCCCGATCTACACTCAAGAGTACACGATCAATGAAGCGCAAAGGGGAAAGTAGAAATCCTGCTTGATACAAGTTGCCGAGTGAGCGATCAATGAAACCCTATGGTGAAAATCAAACTCCGGCATGATACAAGTTGCAAGATCACCCAGCTAGCCTATGATGGGTTGTCACTAGATAGGCTTAACTGTCAACTTTCCCATGGCTGCGACCTTCTCAGCCCGAGCTACACTCAAGAGTACACGATCAATGAAACCCTATGGGGAAAATCAAACTCCGACATGGTACAAGTTGCAAGCTCACCCAGCTAGCCTATGATGGGCTGTCACTAGATAGGCTTAACTTTCAACTTTCCCATGGCTGCGTCATTCTCAGCCCGAGCTACACTCAAGAGTACACGATCAATGAAGCGCTAAGGGGAAAGTAGAAATCCTGCTTCATACAAGTTGCCGAGTAAGCGATCAATGAAACCCTATGGTGAAAATCAAACTCCGGCATAATACAAGTTGCAAGATCACCCAGCTAGCCTATGATGGGTTGTCACTAGATAGGCTTAACTGTCAACTTTCCCATGGCTGCGACCTTCTCAGCCCGAGCTACACTCAAGAGTACACGATCAATGAAACCCTATGGGGAAAATCAAACTCCGACATGGTACAAGTTTCAAGATCACCCAGCTAGCCTATGATGGGCTGTCACTAGATAGGCTTAACTGTCAACTTTCCCATGGCTGCGTCATTCTCAGCCCGATCTACACTCAAGAGTACACGATCAATGAAGCGCTAAGGGGAAAGTAGAAATCCTGCTTCATACAAGTTGCCGAGTAAGCGATCAATGAAACCCTATGGTGAAAATCAAACTCCGGCATAATACAAGTTGCAAGATCACCCAGCTAGCCTATGATGGGTTGTCACTAGATAGGCTTAACTGTCAACTTTCCCATGGCTGCGACCTTCTCAGCCCGAGCTACACTCAAGAGTACACGATCAATGAAACCCTATGGGGAAAATCAAACTCCGACATGGTACAAGTTTCAAGATCACCCAGCTAGCCTATGATGGGCTGTCACTAGATAGGCTTAACTGTCAACTTTCCCATGGCTGCGTCATTCTCAGCCCGATCTACACTCAAGAGTACACGATCAATGAAGCGCTAAGGGGAAAGTAGAAATCCTGCTTCATACAAGTTGCCGAGTAAGCGATCAATGAAACCCTATGGTGAAAATCAAACTCCGGCATGATACAAGTTGCAAGATCACCCAGCTAGCCTATGATGGGTTGTCACTAGATAGGCTTAACTGTCAACTTTCCCATGGCTGCGACCTTCTCAGCCCGAGCTACACTCAAGAGTACACGATCAATGAAACCCTATGGGGAAAATCAAACTCCGACATGGTACAAGTTTCAAGATCACCCAGCTAGCCTATGATGGGCTGTCACTAGATAGGCTTAACTGTCAACTTTCCCATGGCTGCGTCATTCTCAGCCCGAGCTACACTCAAGAGTACACGATCAATGAAGCGCTAAGGGGAAAGTAGAAATCCTGCTTCATACAAGTTGCCGAGTAAGCGATCAATGAAACCCTATGGTGAAAATCAAACTCCGGCATAATACAAGTTGCAAGATCACCCAGCTAGCCTATGATGGGTTGTCACTAGATAGGCTTAACTGTCAACTTTCCCATGGCTGCGACCTTCTCAGCCCGAGCTACACTCAAGAGTACACGATCAATGAAACCCTATGGGGAAAATCAAACTCCGACATGGTACAAGTTTCAAGATCACCCAGCTAGCCTATGATGGGCTGTCACTAGATAGGCTTAACCGTCAACTTTCCCATGGCTGCGTCATTCTCAGCCCGATCTACACTCAAGAGTACACGATCAATGAAGCGCTAAGGGGAAAGTAGAAATCCTGCTTCATACAAGTTGCCGAGTAAGCGATCAATGAAACCCTATGGTGAAAATCAAACTCCGGCATGATACAAGTTGCAAGATCACCCAGCTAGCCTATGATGGGTTGTCACTAGATAGGCTTAACTGTCAACTTTCCCATGGCTGCGACCTTCTCAGCCCGAGCTACACTCAAGAGTACACGATCAATGAAACCCTATGGGGAAAATCAAACTCCGACATGGTACAAGTTACAAGATCACCCAGCTAGCCTATGATGGGCTGTCACTAGATAGGCTTAACTGTCAACTTTCCCATGGCTGCGTCATTCTCAGCCCGAGCTACACTCAAGAGTACACGATCAATGAAGCGCTAAGGGGAAAGTAGAAATCCTGCTTCATACAAGTTGCCGAGTGAGCGATCAATGAAACCCTATGGTGAAAATCAAACTCCGGCATGATACAAGTTGCAAGATCACCCAGCTAGCCTATGATGGGTTGTCACTAGATAGGCTTAACTGTTAACTTTCCCATGGCTGCGACCTTCTCAGCCCGAGCTACACTCAAGAGTACACGATCAATGAAACCCTATGGGGAAAATCAAACTCCGACATGGTACAAGTTGCAAGCTCACCCAGCTAGCCTATGATGGGCTGTCACTAGATAGGCTTATCTGTCAACTTTCCCATGGCTGCGTCATTCTCAGCCCGAGCTACACTCAAGAGTACACGATCAATGAAGCGCTAAGGGGAAAGTAGAAATCCTGCTTGATACAAGTTGCCGAGTGAGCGATCAATGAAACCCTATGGTGAAAATCAAACTCCGGCATGATACAAGTTGCAAGATCACCCAGCTAGCCTATGATGGGTTGTCACTAGATAGGCTTAACTGTCAACTTTCCCATGGCTGCGACCTTCTCAGCCCGAGCTACACTCAAGAGTATACGATCAATGAAACCCTATGGGGAAAATCAAACTCCGACATGGTACAAGTTGCAAGCTCACCCAGCTAGCCTATGATGGGCTGTCACTAGATAGGCTTAACTGTCAACTTTCCCATGGCTGCGTCATTCTCAGCCCGATCTACACTCAAGAGTACACGATCAATGAAGCGCTAAGGGGAAAGTAGAAATCCTGCTTCATACAAGTTGCCGAGTAAGCGATCAATGAAACCCTATGGTGAAAATCAAACTCCGGCATGATACAAGTTGCAAGATCACCCAGCTAGCCTATGATGGGTTGTCACTAGATAGGCTTAACTGTCAACTTTCCCATGGCTGCGACCTTCTCAGCCCGAGCTACACTCAAGAGTACACGATCAATGAAACCCTATGGGGAAAATCAAACTCCGACATGGTACAAGTTGCAAGCTCACCCAGCTAGCCTATGATGGGCTGTCACTAGATAGGCTTAACTGTCAACTTTCCCATGGCTGCGTCATTCTCAGCCCGAGCTACACTCAAGAGTACACGATCAATGAAACCCTATGGGGAAAATCAAACTCCGACATGGTACAAGTTTCAAGATCACCCAGCTAGCCTATGATGGGCTGTCACTAGATAGGCTTAACTGTCAACTTTCCCATGGCTGCGTCATTCTCAGCCCGAGCTACACTCAAGAGTACACGATCAATGAAGCGCTAAGGGGAAAGTAGAAATCCTGCTTGATACAAGTTGCCGAGTGAGCGATCAATGAAACCCTATGGTGAAAATCAAACTCTGGCATGATACAAGTTGCAAGATCACCCAGCTAGCCTATGATGGGTTGTCACTAGATAGGCTTAACTGTCAACTTTCCCATGGCTGCGACCTTCTCAGCCCGAGCTACACTCAAGAGTACACGATCAATGAAACCCTATGGGGAAAATCAAACTCCGACATGGTACAAGTTGCAAGATCACCCAGCTAGCCTATGATGGGCTGTCACTAGATAGGCTTAACTGTCAACTTTCCCATGGCTGCGTCATTCTCAGTCCGATCTACACTCAAGAGTACACGATCAATGAAGCGCTAAGGGGAAAGTAGAAATCCTGCTTCATACAAGTTGCCGAGTAAGCGATCAATGAAACCCTATGGTGAAAATCAAACTCCGGCATGATACAAGTTGCAAGATCACCCAGCTAGCCTATGATGGGTTGTCACTAGATAGGCTTAACTGTCAACTTTCCCATGGCTGCGACCTTCTCAGCCCGAGCTACACTCAAGAGTATACGATCAATGAAACCCTAGGGGAAAATCAAACTCCGACATGGTACAAGTTACAAGATCACCCAGCTAGCCTATGATGGGCTGTCACTAGATAGGCTTAACTGTCAACTTTCCCATGGCTGCGTCATTCTCAGCCCGATCTACACTCAAGAGTACACGATCAATGAAGCGCTAAGGGGAAAGTAGAAATCCTGCTTCATACAAGTTGCCGAGTAAGCGATCAATGAAACCCTATGGTGAAAATCAAACTCCGGCATGATACAAGTTGCAAGATCACCCAGCTAGCCTATGATGGGTTGTCACTAGATAGGCTTAACTGTCAACTTTCCCATGGCTGCGACCTTCTCAGCCCGAGCTACACTCAAGAGTACACGATCAATGAAACCCTATGGGGAAAATCAAACTCCGACATGGTACAAGTTACAAGATCACCCAGCTAGCCTATGATGGGCTGTCACTAGATAGGCTTAACTGTCAACTTTCCCATGGCTGCGTCATTCTCAGCCCGATCTACACTCAAGAGTACACGATCAATGAAGCGCTAAGGGGAAAGTAGAAATCCTGCTTCATACAAGTTGCCGAGTGAGCGATCAATGAAACCCTATGGTGAAAATCAAACTCCGGCATGATACAAGTTGCAAGATCACCCAGCTAGCCTATGATGGGTTGTCACTAGATAGGCTTAACTGTCAACTTTCCCATGGCTGCGACCTTCTCAGCCCGAGCTACACTCAAGAGTACACGATCAATGAAACCCTATGGGGAAAATCAAACTCCGACATGGTACAAGTTGCAAGCTCACCCAGCTAGCCTATGATGGGCTGTCACTAGATAGGCTTAACTGTCAACTTTCCCATGGCTGCGTCATTCTCAGCCCGAGCTACACTCAAGAGTACACGATCAATGAAGCGCTAAGGGGAAAGTAGAAATCCTGCTTCATAAAAAATGCCGAGTAAGCGATCAATGAAACCCTATGGTGAAAATCAAACTCCGGCATGATACAAGTTGCAAGATCACCCAGCTAGCCTATGATGGGTTGTCACTAGATAGGCTTAACTGTCAACTTTCCCATGGCTGCGACCTTCTCAGCCCGAGCTACACTCAAGAGTACACAATCAATGAAACCCTATGGGGAAAATCAAACTCCGACATGGTACAAGTTGCAAGATCACCCAGCTAGCCTATGATGGGCTGTCACTAGATAGGCTTAACTGTCAACTTTCCCATGGCTGCGTCATTCTCAGCCCGATCTACACTCAAGAGTACACGATCAATGAAGCGCTAAGGGGAAAGTAGAAATCCTGCTTCATACAAGTTGCCGAGTAAGCGATCAATGAAACCCTATGGTGAAAATCAAACTCCGGCATGATACAAGTTGCAAGATCACCCAGCTAGCCTATGATGGGTTGTCACTAGATAGGCTTAACTGTCAACTTTCCCATGGCTGCGACCTTCTCAGCCCGAGCTACACTCAAGAGTATACGATCAATGAAACCCTATGGGGAAAATCAAACTCCGACATGGTACAAGTTACAAGATCACCCAGCTAGCCTATGATGGGCTGTCACTAGATAGGCTTAACTGTCAACTTTCCCATGGCTGCGTCATTCTCAGCCCGATCTACACTCAAGAGTACACGATCAATGAAGCGCTAAGGGGAAAGTAGAAATCCTGCTTCATACAAGTTGCCGAGTAAGCGATCAATGAAACCCTATGGTGAAAATCAAACTCCGGCATGATACAAGTTGCAAGATCACCCAGCTAGCCTATGATGGGTTGTCACTAGATAGGCTTAACTGTCAACTTTCCCATGGCTGCGACCTTCTCAGCCCGAGCTACACTCAAGAGTACACGATCAATGAAACCCTATGGGGAAAATCAAACTCCGACATGGTACAAGTTACAAGATCACCCAGCTAGCCTATGATGGGCTGTCACTAGATAGGCTTAACTGTCAACTTTCCCATGGCTGCGTCATTCTCAGCCCGATCTACACTCAAGAGTACACGATCAATGAAGCGCTAAGGGGAAAGTAGAAATCCTGCTTCATACAAGTTGCCGAGTGAGCGATCAATGAAACCCTATGGTGAAAATCAAACTCCGGCATGATACAAGTTGCAAGATCACCCAGCTAGCCTATGATGGGTTGTCACTAGATAGGCTTAACTGTCAACTTTCCCATGGCTGCGACCTTCTCAGCCCGAGCTACACTCAAGAGTACACGATCAATGAAACCCTATGGGGAAAATCAAACTCCGACATGGTACAAGTTGCAAGCTCACCCAGCTAGCCTATGATGGGCTGTCACTAGATAGGCTTAACTGTCAACTTTCCCATGGCTGCGTCATTCTCAGCCCGAGCTACACTCAAGAGTACACGATCAATGAAGCGCTAAGGGGAAAGTAGAAATCCTGCTTCATACAAAATGCCGAGTAAGCGATCAATGAAACCCTATGGTGAAAATCAAACTCCGGCATGATACAAGTTGCAAGATCACCCAGCTAGCCTATGATGGGTTGTCACTAGATAGGCTTAACTGTCAACTTTCCCATGGCTGCGACCTTCTCAGCCCGAGTTACACTCAAGAGTACACAATCAATGAAACCCTATGGGGAAAATCAAACTCCGACATGGTACAAGTTGCAAGATCACCCAGCTAGCCTATGATGGGCTGTCACTAGATAGGCTTAACTGTCAACTTTCCCATGGCTGCGTCATTCTCAGCCCGAGCTACACTCAAGAGTACACGATCAATGAAGCGCTAAGGGGAAAGTAGAAATCCTGCTTCATACAAGTTGCCGAGTAAGCGATCAATGAAACCCTATGGTGAAAATCAAACTCCGGCATGATACAAGTTGCAAGATCACCCAGCTAGCCTATGATGGGTTGTCACTAGATAGGCTTAACTGTCAACTTTCCCATGGCTGCGACCTTCTCAGCCCGAGCTACACTCAAGAGTACACGATCAATGAAACCCTATGGGGAAAATCAAACTCCGACATGGTACAAGTTGCAAGCTCACCCAGCTAGCCTATGATGGGCTGTCACTAGATAGGCTTAACTGTCAACTTTCCCATGGCTGCGTCATTCTCAGCCCGAGCTACACTCAAGAGTACACGATCAATGAAGCGCTAAGGGGAAAGTAGAAATCCTGCTTCATACAAGTTGCCGAGTAAGCGATCAATGAAACCCTATGGTGAAAATCAAACTCCGGCATAATACAAGTTGCAAGATCACCCAGCTAGCCTATGATGGGTTGTCACTAGATAGGCTTAACTGTCAACTTTCCCATGGCTGCGACCTTCTCAGCCCGAGCTACACTCAAGAGTACACGATCAATGAAACCCTATGGGGAAAATCAAACTCCGACATGGTACAAGTTTCAAGATCACCCAGCTAGCCTATGATGGGCTGTCACTAGATAGGCTTAACTGTCAACTTTCCCATGGCTGCGTCATTCTCAGCCCGATCTACACTCAAGAGTACACGATCAATGAAGCGCTAAGGGGAAAGTAGAAATCCTGCTTGATACAAGTTGCCGAGTGAGCGATCAATGAAACCCTATGGTGAAAATCAAACTCCGGCATGATACAAGTTGCAAGATCACCCAGCTAGCCTATGATGGGTTGTCACTAGATAGGCTTAACTGTCAACTTTCCCATGGCTGCGACCTTCTCAGCCCGAGCTACACTCAAGAGTACACGATCAATGAAACCCTATGGGGAAAATCAAACTCCGACATGGTACAAGTTGCAAGCTCACCCAGCTAGCCTATGATGGGCTGTCACTAGATAGGCTTAACTGTCAACTTTCCCATGGCTGCGTCATTCTCAGCCCGATCTACACTCAAGAGTACACGATCAATGAAGCGCTAAGGGGAAAGTAGAAATCCTGCTTCATACAAGTTGCCGAGTAAGCGATCAATGAAACCCTATGGTGAAAATCAAACTCCGGCATAATACAAGTTGCAAGATCACCCAGCTAGCCTATGATGGGTTGTCACTAGATAGGCTTAACTGTCAACTTTCCCATGGCTGCGACCTTCTCAGCCCGAGCTACACTCAAGAGTACACGATCAATGAAACCCTATGGGGAAAATCAAACTCCGACATGGTACAAGTTTCAAGATCACCCAGCTAGCCTATGATGGGCTGTCACTAGATAGGCTTAACTGTCAACTTTCCCATGGCTGCGTCATTCTCAGCCCGATCTACACTCAAGAGTACACGATCAATGAAGCGCTAAGGGGAAAGTAGAAATCCTGCTTCATACAAGTTGCCGAGTAAGCGATCAATGAAACCCTATGGTGAAAATCAAACTCCGGCATAATACAAGTTGCAAGATCACCCAGCTAGCCTATGATGGGTTGTCACTAGATAGGCTTAACTGTCAACTTTCCCATGGCTGCGACCTTCTCAGCCCGAGCTACACTCAAGAGTACACGATCAATGAAACCCTATGGGGAAAATCAAACTCCGACATGGTACAAGTTTCAAGATCACCCAGCTAGCCTATGATGGGCTGTCACTAGATAGGCTTAACTGTCAACTTTCCCATGGCTGCGTCATTCTCAGCCCGATCTACACTCAAGAGTACACGATCAATGAAGCGCTAAGGGGAAAGTAGAAATCCTGCTTCATACAAGTTGCCGAGTAAGCGATCAATGAAACCCTATGGTGAAAATCAAACTCCGGCATGATACAAGTTGCAAGATCACCCAGCTAGCCTATGATGGGTTGTCACTAGATAGGCTTAACTGTCAACTTTCCCATGGCTGCGACCTTCTCAGCCCGAGCTACACTCAAGAGTACACGATCAATGAAACCCTATGGGGAAAATCAAACTCCGACATGGTACAAGTTTCAAGATCACCCAGCTAGCCTATGATGGGCTTTCACTAGATAGGCTTAACTGTCAACTTTCCCATGGCTGCGTCATTCTCAGCCCGAGCTACACTCAAGAGTACACGATCAATGAAGCGCTAAGGGGAAAGTAGAAATCCTGCTTCATACAAGTTGCCGAGTAAGCGATCAATGAAACCCTATGGTGAAAATCAAACTCCGGCATAATACAAGTTGCAAGATCACCCAGCTAGCCTATGATGGGTTGTCACTAGATAGGCTTAACTGTCAACTTTCCCATGGCTGCGACCTTCTCAGCCCGAGCTACACTCAAGAGTACACGATCAATGAAACCCTATGGGGAAAATCAAACTCCGACATGGTACAAGTTTCAAGATCACCCAGCTAGCCTATGATGGGCTGTCACTAGATAGGCTTAACTGTCAACTTTCCCATGGCTGCGTCATTCTCAGCCCGATCTACACTCAAGAGTACACGATCAATGAAGCGCTAAGGGGAAAGTAGAAATCCTGCTTCATACAAGTTGCCGAGTAAGCGATCAATGAAACCCTATGGTGAAAATCAAACTCCGGCATGATACAAGTTGCAAGATCACCCAGCTAGCCTATGATGGGTTGTCACTAGATAGGCTTAACTGTCAACTTTCCCATGGCTGCGACCTTCTCAGCCCGAGCTACACTCAAGAGTACACGATCAATGAAACCCTATGGGGAAAATCAAACTCCGACATGGTACAAGTTACAAGATCACCCAGCTAGCCTATGATGGGCTGTCACTAGATAGGCTTAACTGTCAACTTTCCCATGGCTGCGTCATTCTCAGCCCGAGCTACACTCAAGAGTACACGATCAATGAAGCGCTAAGGGGAAAGTAGAAATCCTGCTTCATACAAGTTGCCGAGTGAGCGATCAATGAAACCCTATGGTGAAAATCAAACTCCGGCATGATACAAGTTGCAAGATCACCCAGCTAGCCTATGATGGGTTGTCACTAGATAGGCTTAACTGTTAACTTTCCCATGGCTGCGACCTTCTCAGCCCGAGCTACACTCAAGAGTACACGATCAATGAAACCCTATGGGGAAAATCAAACTCCGACATGGTACAAGTTGCAAGCTCACCCAGCTAGCCTATGATGGGCTGTCACTAGATAGGCTTATCTGTCAACTTTCCCATGGCTGCGTCATTCTCAGCCCGAGCTACACTCAAGAGTACACGATCAATGAAGCGCTAAGGGGAAAGTAGAAATCCTGCTTGATACAAGTTGCCGAGTGAGCGATCAATGAAACCCTATGGTGAAAATCAAACTCCGGCATGATACAAGTTGCAAGATCACCCAGCTAGCCTATGATGGGTTGTCACTAGATAGGCTTAACTGTCAACTTTCCCATGGCTGCGACCTTCTCAGCCCGAGCTACACTCAAGAGTATACGATCAATGAAACCCTATGGGGAAAATCAAACTCCGACATGGTACAAGTTGCAAGCTCACCCAGCTAGCCTATGATGGGCTGTCACTAGATAGGCTTAACTGTCAACTTTCCCATGGCTGCGTCATTCTCAGCCCGATCTACACTCAAGAGTACACGATCAATGAAGCGCTAAGGGGAAAGTAGAAATCCTGCTTCATACAAGTTGCCGAGTAAGCGATCAATGAAACCCTATGGTGAAAATCAAACTCCGGCATGATACAAGTTGCAAGATCACCCAGCTAGCCTATGATGGGTTGTCACTAGATAGGCTTAACTGTCAACTTTCCCATGGCTGCGACCTTCTCAGCCCGAGCTACACTCAAGAGTACACGATCAATGAAACCCTATGGGGAAAATCAAACTCCGACATGGTACAAGTTGCAAGCTCACCCAGCTAGCCTATGATGGGCTGTCACTAGATAGGCTTAACTGTCAACTTTCCCATGGCTGCGTCATTCTCAGCCCGAGCTACACTCAAGAGTACACGATCAATGAAACCCTATGGGGAAAATCAAACTCCGACATGGTACAAGTTTCAAGATCACCCAGCTAGCCTATGATGGGCTGTCACTAGATAGGCTTAACTGTCAACTTTCCCATGGCTGCGTCATTCTCAGCCCGAGCTACACTCAAGAGTACACGATCAATGAAGCGCTAAGGGGAAAGTAGAAATCCTGCTTGATACAAGTTGCCGAGTGAGCGATCAATGAAACCCTATGGTGAAAATCAAACTCTGGCATGATACAAGTTGCAAGATCACCCAGCTAGCCTATGATGGGTTGTCACTAGATAGGCTTAACTGTCAACTTTCCCATGGCTGCGACCTTCTCAGCCCGAGCTACACTCAAGAGTACACGATCAATGAAACCCTATGGGGAAAATCAAACTCCGACATGGTACAAGTTGCAAGATCACCCAGCTAGCCTATGATGGGCTGTCACTAGATAGGCTTAACTGTCAACTTTCCCATGGCTGCGTCATTCTCAGTCCGATCTACACTCAAGAGTACACGATCAATGAAGCGCTAAGGGGAAAGTAGAAATCCTGCTTCATACAAGTTGCCGAGTAAGCGATCAATGAAACCCTATGGTGAAAATCAAACTCCGGCATGATACAAGTTGCAAGATCACCCAGCTAGCCTATGATGGGTTGTCACTAGATAGGCTTAACTGTCAACTTTCCCATGGCTGCGACCTTCTCAGCCCGAGCTACACTCAAGAGTATACGATCAATGAAACCCTAGGGGAAAATCAAACTCCGACATGGTACAAGTTACAAGATCACCCAGCTAGCCTATGATGGGCTGTCACTAGATAGGCTTAACTGTCAACTTTCCCATGGCTGCGTCATTCTCAGCCCGATCTACACTCAAGAGTACACGATCAATGAAGCGCTAAGGGGAAAGTAGAAATCCTGCTTCATACAAGTTGCCGAGTAAGCGATCAATGAAACCCTATGGTGAAAATCAAACTCCGGCATGATACAAGTTGCAAGATCACCCAGCTAGCCTATGATGGGTTGTCACTAGATAGGCTTAACTGTCAACTTTCCCATGGCTGCGACCTTCTCAGCCCGAGCTACACTCAAGAGTACACGATCAATGAAACCCTATGGGGAAAATCAAACTCCGACATGGTACAAGTTACAAGATCACCCAGCTAGCCTATGATGGGCTGTCACTAGATAGGCTTAACTGTCAACTTTCCCATGGCTGCGTCATTCTCAGCCCGATCTACACTCAAGAGTACACGATCAATGAAGCGCTAAGGGGAAAGTAGAAATCCTGCTTCATACAAGTTGCCGAGTGAGCGATCAATGAAACCCTATGGTGAAAATCAAACTCCGGCATGATACAAGTTGCAAGATCACCCAGCTAGCCTATGATGGGTTGTCACTAGATAGGCTTAACTGTCAACTTTCCCATGGCTGCGACCTTCTCAGCCCGAGCTACACTCAAGAGTACACGATCAATGAAACCCTATGGGGAAAATCAAACTCCGACATGGTACAAGTTGCAAGCTCACCCAGCTAGCCTATGATGGGCTGTCACTAGATAGGCTTAACTGTCAACTTTCCCATGGCTGCGTCATTCTCAGCCCGAGCTACACTCAAGAGTACACGATCAATGAAACCCTATGGGGAAAATCAAACTCCGACATGGTACAAGTTTCAAGATCACCCAGCTAGCCTATGATGGGCTGTCACTAGATAGGCTTAACTGTCAACTTTCCCATGGCTGCGTCATTCTCAGCCCGAGCTACACTCAAGAGTACACGATCAATGAAGCGCTAAGGGGAAAGTAGAAATCCTGCTTGATACAAGTTGCCGAGTGAGCAATCAATGAAACCCTATGGTGAAAATCAAACTCTGGCATGATACAAGTTGCAAGATCACCCAGCTAGCCTATGATGGGTTGTCACTAGATAGGCTTAACTGTCAACTTTCCCATGGCTGCGACCTTCTCAGCCCGAGCTACACTCAAGAGTACACGATCAATGAAACCCTATGGGGAAAATCAAACTCCGACATGGTACAAGTTGCAAGATCACCCAGCTAGCCTATGATGGGCTGTCACTAGATAGGCTTAACTGTCAACTTTCCCATGGCTGCGTCATTCTCAGTCCGATCTACACTCAAGAGTACACGATCAATGAAGCGCTAAGGGGAAAGTAGAAATCCTGCTTCATACAAGTTGCCGAGTAAGCGATCAATGAAACCCTATGGTGAAAATCAAACTCCGGCATGATACAAGTTGCAAGATCACCCAGCTAGCCTATGATGGGTTGTCACTAGATAGGCTTAACTGTCAACTTTCCCATGGCTGCGACCTTCTCAGCCCGAGCTACACTCAAGAGTATACGATCAATGAAACCCTAGGGGAAAATCAAACTCCGACATGGTACAAGTTACAAGATCACCCAGCTAGCCTATGATGGGCTGTCACTAGATAGGCTTAACTGTCAACTTTCCCATGGCTGCGTCATTCTCAGCCCGATCTACACTCAAGAGTACACGATCAATGAAGCGCTAAGGGGAAAGTAGAAATCCTGCTTCATACAAGTTGCCGAGTAAGCGATCAATGAAACCCTATGGTGAAAATCAAACTCCGGCATGATACAAGTTGCAAGATCACCCAGCTAGCCTATGATGGGTTGTCACTAGATAGGCTTAACTGTCAACTTTCCCATGGCTGCGACCTTCTCAGCCCGAGCTACACTCAAGAGTACACGATCAATGAAACCCTATGGGGAAAATCAAACTCCGACATGGTACAAGTTACAAGATCACCCAGCTAGCCTATGATGGGCTGTCACTAGATAGGCTTAACTGTCAACTTTCCCATGGCTGCGTCATTCTCAGCCCGATCTACACTCAAGAGTACACGATCAATGAAGCGCTAAGGGGAAAGTAGAAATCCTGCTTCATACAAGTTGCCGAGTGAGCGATCAATGAAACCCTATGGTGAAAATCAAACTCCGGCATGATACAAGTTGCAAGATCACCCAGCTAGCCTATGATGGGTTGTCACTAGATAGGCTTAACTGTCAACTTTCCCATGGCTGCGACCTTCTCAGCCCGAGCTACACTCAAGAGTACACGATCAATGAAACCCTATGGGGAAAATCAAACTCCGACATGGTACAAGTTGCAAGCTCACCCAGCTAGCCTATGATGGGCTGTCACTAGATAGGCTTAACTGTCAACTTTCCCATGGCTGCGTCATTCTCAGCCCGAGCTACACTCAAGAGTACACGATCAATGAAGCGCTAAGGGGAAAGTAGAAATCCTGCTTCATAAAAAATGCCGAGTAAGCGATCAATGAAACCCTATGGTGAAAATCAAACTCCGGCATGATACAAGTTGCAAGATCACCCAGCTAGCCTATGATGGGTTGTCACTAGATAGGCTTAACTGTCAACTTTCCCATGGCTGCGACCTTCTCAGCCCGAGCTACACTCAAGAGTACACAATCAATGAAACCCTATGGGGAAAATCAAACTCCGACATGGTACAAGTTGCAAGATCACCCAGCTAGCCTATGATGGGCTGTCACTAGATAGGCTTAACTGTCAACTTTCCCATGGCTGCGTCATTCTCAGCCCGATCTACACTCAAGAGTACACGATCAATGAAGCGCTAAGGGGAAAGTAGAAATCCTGCTTCATACAAGTTGCCGAGTAAGCGATCAATGAAACCCTATGGTGAAAATCAAACTCCGGCATGATACAAGTTGCAAGATCACCCAGCTAGCCTATGATGGGTTGTCACTAGATAGGCTTAACTGTCAACTTTCCCATGGCTGCGACCTTCTCAGCCCGAGCTACACTCAAGAGTATACGATCAATGAAACTCTATGGGGAAAATCAAACTCCGACATGGTACAAGTTACAAGATCACCCAGCTAGCCTATGATGGGCTGTCACTAGATAGGCTTAACTGTCAACTTTCCCATGGCTGCGTCATTCTCAGCCCGATCTACACTCAAGAGTACACGATCAATGAAGCGCTAAGGGGAAAGTAGAAATCCTGCTTCATACAAGTTGCCGAGTAAGCGATCAATGAAACCCTATGGTGAAAATCAAACTCCGGCATGATACAAGTTGCAAGATCACCCAGCTAGCCTATGATGGGTTGTCACTAGATAGGCTTAACTGTCAACTTTCCCATGGCTGCGACCTTCTCAGCCCGAGCTACAGTCAAGAGTACACGATCAATGAAACCCTATGGGGAAAATCAAACTCCGACATGGTACAAGTTACAAGATCACCCAGCTAGCCTATGATGGGCTGTCACTAGATAGGCTTAACTGTCAACTTTCCCATGGCTGCGTCATTCTCAGCCCGATCTACACTCAAGAGTACACGATCAATGAAGCGCTAAGGGGAAAGTAGAAATCCTGCTTCATACAAGTTGCCGAGTGAGCGATCAATGAAACCCTATGGTGAAAATCAAACTCCGGCATGATACAAGTTGCAAGATCACCCAGCTAGCCTATGATGGGTTGTCACTAGATAGGCTTAACTGTCAACTTTCCCATGGCTGCGACCTTCTCAGCCCGAGCTACACTCAAGAGTACACGATCAATGAAACCCTATGGGGAAAATCAAACTCCGACATGGTACAAGTTGCAAGCTCACCCAGCTAGCCTATGATGGGCTGTCACTAGATAGGCTTAACTGTCAACTTTCCCATGGCTGCGTCATTCTCAGCCCGAGCTACACTCAAGAGTACACGATCAATGAAGCGCTAAGGGGAAAGTAGAAATCCTGCTTCATACAAAATGCCGAGTAAGCGATCAATGAAACCCTATGGTGAAAATCAAACTCCGGCATGATACAAGTTGCAAGATCACCCAGCTAGCCTATGATGGGTTGTCACTAGATAGGCTTAACTGTCAACTTTCCCATGGCTGCGACCTTCTCAGCCCGAGCTACACTCAAGAGTACACAATCAATGAAACCCTATGGGGAAAATCAAACTCCGACATGGTACAAGTTGCAAGATCACCCAGCTAGCCTATGATGGGCTGTCACTAGATAGGCTTAACTGTCAACTTTCCCATGGCTGCGTCATTCTCAGCCCGAGCTACACTCAAGAGTACACGATCAATGAAGCGCTAAGGGGAAAGTAGAAATCCTGCTTCATACAAGTTGCCGAGTAAGCGATCAATGAAACCCTATGGTGAAAATCAAACTCCGGCATGATACAAGTTGCAAGATCACCCAGCTAGCCTATGATGGGTTGTCACTAGATAGGCTTAACTGTCAACTTTCCCATGGCTGCGACCTTCTCAGCCCGAGCTACACTCAAGAGTACACGATCAATGAAACCCTATGGGGAAAATCAAACTCCGACATGGTACAAGTTGCAAGCTCACCCAGCTAGCCTATGATGGGCTGTCACTAGATAGGCTTAACTGTCAACTTTCCCATGGCTGCGTCATTCTCAGCCCGAGCTACACTCAAGAGTACACGATCAATGAAGCGCTAAGGGGAAAGTAGAAATCCTGCTTCATACAAGTTGCCGAGTAAGCGATCAATGAAACCCTATGGTGAAAATCAAACTCCGGCATAATACAAGTTGCAAGATCACCCAGCTAGCCTATGATGGGTTGTCACTAGATAGGCTTAACTGTCAACTTTCCCATGGCTGCGACCTTCTCAGCCCGAGCTACACTCAAGAGTACACGATCAATGAAACCCTATGGGGAAAATCAAACTCCGACATGGTACAAGTTTCAAGATCACCCAGCTAGCCTATGATGGGCTGTCACTAGATAGGCTTAACTGTCAACTTTCCCATGGCTGCGTCATTCTCAGCCCGATCTACACTCAAGAGTACACGATCAATGAAGCGCTAAGGGGAAAGTAGAAATCCTGCTTGATACAAGTTGCCGAGTGAGCGATCAATGAAACCCTATGGTGAAAATCAAACTCCGGCATGATACAAGTTGCAAGATCACCCAGCTAGCCTATGATGGGTTGTCACTAGATAGGCTTAACTGTCAACTTTCCCATGGCTGCGACCTTCTCAGCCCGAGCTACACTCAAGAGTACACGATCAATGAAACCCTATGGGGAAAATCAAACTCCGACATGGTACAAGTTGCAAGCTCACCCAGCTAGCCTATGATGGGCTGTCACTAGATAGGCTTAACTGTCAACTTTCCCATGGCTGCGTCATTCTCAGCCCGAGCTACACTCAAGAGTACACGATCAATGAAGCGCTAAGGGGAAAGTAGAAATCCTGCTTGATACAAGTTGCCGAGTGAGCGATCAATGAAACCCTATGGTGAAAATCAAACTCTGGCATGATACAAGTTGCAAGATCACCCAGCTAGCCTATGATGGGTTGTCACTAGATAGGCTTAACTGTCAACTTTCCCATGGCTGCGACCTTCTCAGCCCGAGCTACACTCAAGAGTACACGATCAATGAAACCCTATGGGGAAAATCAAACTCCGACATGGTACAAGTTGCAAGATCACCCAGCTAGCCTATGATGGGCTGTCACTAGATAGGCTTAACTGTCAACTTTCCCATGGCTGCGTCATTCTCAGTCCGATCTACACTCAAGAGTACACGATCAATGAAGCGCTAAGGGGAAAGTAGAAATCCTGCTTCATACAAGTTGCCGAGTAAGCGATCAATGAAACCCTATGGTGAAAATCAAACTCCGGCATGATACAAGTTGCAAGATCACCCAGCTAGCCTATGATGGGTTGTCACTAGATAGGCTTAACTGTCAACTTTCCCATGGCTGCGACCTTCTCAGCCCGAGCTACACTCAAGAGTATACGATCAATGAAACCCTAGGGGAAAATCAAACTCCGACATGGTACAAGTTACAAGATCACCCAGCTAGCCTATGATGGGCTGTCACTAGATAGGCTTAACTGTCAACTTTCCCATGGCTGCGTCATTCTCAGCCCGATCTACACTCAAGAGTACACGATCAATGAAGCGCTAAGGGGAAAGTAGAAATCCTGCTTCATACAAGTTGCCGAGTAAGCGATCAATGAAACCCTATGGTGAAAATCAAACTCCGGCATGATACAAGTTGCAAGATCACCCAGCTAGCCTATGATGGGTTGTCACTAGATAGGCTTAACTGTCAACTTTCCCATGGCTGCGACCTTCTCAGCCCGAGCTACACTCAAGAGTACACGATCAATGAAACCCTATGGGGAAAATCAAACTCCGACATGGTACAAGTTACAAGATCACCCAGCTAGCCTATGATGGGCTGTCACTAGATAGGCTTAACTGTCAACTTTCCCATGGCTGCGTCATTCTCAGCCCGATCTACACTCAAGAGTACACGATCAATGAAGCGCTAAGGGGAAAGTAGAAATCCTGCTTCATACAAGTTGCCGAGTGAGCGATCAATGAAACCCTATGGTGAAAATCAAACTCCGGCATGATACAAGTTGCAAGATCACCCAGCTAGCCTATGATGGGTTGTCACTAGATAGGCTTAACTGTCAACTTTCCCATGGCTGCGACCTTCTCAGCCCGAGCTACACTCAAGAGTACACGATCAATGAAACCCTATGGGGAAAATCAAACTCCGACATGGTACAAGTTGCAAGCTCACCCAGCTAGCCTATGATGGGCTGTCACTAGATAGGCTTAACTGTCAACTTTCCCATGGCTGCGTCATTCTCAGCCCGAGCTACACTCAAGAGTACACGATCAATGAAGCGCTAAGGGGAAAGTAGAAATCCTGCTTCATAAAAAATGCCGAGTAAGCGATCAATGAAACCCTATGGTGAAAATCAAACTCCGGCATGATACAAGTTGCAAGATCACCCAGCTAGCCTATGATGGGTTGTCACTAGATAGGCTTAACTGTCAACTTTCCCATGGCTGCGACCTTCTCAGCCCGAGCTACACTCAAGAGTACACAATCAATGAAACCCTATGGGGAAAATCAAACTCCGACATGGTACAAGTTGCAAGATCACCCAGCTAGCCTATGATGGGCTGTCACTAGATAGGCTTAACTGTCAACTTTCCCATGGCTGCGTCATTCTCAGCCCGATCTACACTCAAGAGTACACGATCAATGAAGCGCTAAGGGGAAAGTAGAAATCCTGCTTCATACAAGTTGCCGAGTAAGCGATCAATGAAACCCTATGGTGAAAATCAAACTCCGGCATGATACAAGTTGCAAGATCACCCAGCTAGCCTATGATGGGTTGTCACTAGATAGGCTTAACTGTCAACTTTCCCATGGCTGCGACCTTCTCAGCCCGAGCTACACTCAAGAGTATACGATCAATGAAACCCTATGGGGAAAATCAAACTCCGACATGGTACAAGTTACAAGATCACCCAGCTAGCCTATGATGGGCTGTCACTAGATAGGCTTAACTGTCAACTTTCCCATGGCTGCGTCATTCTCAGCCCGATCTACACTCAAGAGTACACGATCAATGAAGCGCTAAGGGGAAAGTAGAAATCCTGCTTCATACAAGTTGCCGAGTAAGCGATCAATGAAACCCTATGGTGAAAATCAAACTCCGGCATGATACAAGTTGCAAGATCACCCAGCTAGCCTATGATGGGTTGTCACTAGATAGGCTTAACTGTCAACTTTCCCATGGCTGCGACCTTCTCAGCCCGAGCTACACTCAAGAGTACACGATCAATGAAACCCTATGGGGAAAATCAAACTCCGACATGGTACAAGTTACAAGATCACCCAGCTAGCCTATGATGGGCTGTCACTAGATAGGCTTAACTGTCAACTTTCCCATGGCTGCGTCATTCTCAGCCCGATCTACACTCAAGAGTACACGATCAATGAAGCGCTAAGGGGAAAGTAGAAATCCTGCTTCATACAAGTTGCCGAGTGAGCGATCAATGAAACCCTATGGTGAAAATCAAACTCCGGCATGATACAAGTTGCAAGATCACCCAGCTAGCCTATGATGGGTTGTCACTAGATAGGCTTAACTGTCAACTTTCCCATGGCTGCGACCTTCTCAGCCCGAGCTACACTCAAGAGTACACGATCAATGAAACCCTATGGGGAAAATCAAACTCCGACATGGTACAAGTTGCAAGCTCACCCAGCTAGCCTATGATGGGCTGTCACTAGATAGGCTTAACTGTCAACTTTCCCATGGCTGCGTCATTCTCAGCCCGAGCTACACTCAAGAGTACACGATCAATGAAGCGCTAAGGGGAAAGTAGAAATCCTGCTTCATACAAAATGCCGAGTAAGCGATCAATGAAACCCTATGGTGAAAATCAAACTCCGGCATGATACAAGTTGCAAGATCACCCAGCTAGCCTATGATGGGTTGTCACTAGATAGGCTTAACTGTCAACTTTCCCATGGCTGCGACCTTCTCAGCCCGAGCTACACTCAAGAGTACACAATCAATGAAACCCTATGGGGAAAGTCAAACTCCGACATGGTACAAGTTGCAAGATCACCCAGCTAGCCTATGATGGGCTGTCACTAGATAGGCTTAACTGTCAACTTTCCCATGGCTGCGTCATTCTCAGCCCGAGCTACACTCAAGAGTACACGATCAATGAAGCGCTAAGGGGAAAGTAGAAATCCTGCTTCATACAAGTTGCCGAGTAAGCGATCAATGAAACCCTATGGTGAAAATCAAACTCCGGCATGATACAAGTTGCAAGATCACCCAGCTAGCCTATGATGGGTTGTCACTAGATAGGCTTAACTGTCAACTTTCCCATGGCTGCGACCTTCTCAGCCCGAGCTACACTCAAGAGTACACGATCAATGAAACCCTATGGGGAAAATCAAACTCCGACATGGTACAAGTTGCAAGCTCACCCAGCTAGCCTATGATGGGCTGTCACTAGATAGGCTTAACTGTCAACTTTCCCATGGCTGCGTCATTCTCAGCCCGAGCTACACTCAAGAGTACACGATCAATGAAGCGCTAAGGGGAAAGTAGAAATCCTGCTTCATACAAGTTGCCGAGTAAGCGATCAATGAAACCCTATGGTGAAAATCAAACTCCGGCATAATACAAGTTGCAAGATCACCCAGCTAGCCTATGATGGGTTGTCACTAGATAGGCTTAACTGTCAACTTTCCCATGGCTGCGACCTTCTCAGCCCGAGCTACACTCAAGAGTACACGATCAATGAAACCCTATGGGGAAAATCAAACTCCGACATGGTACAAGTTTCAAGATCACCCAGCTAGCCTATGATGGGCTGTCACTAGATAGGCTTAACTGTCAACTTTCCCATGGCTGCGTCATTCTCAGCCCGATCTACACTCAAGAGTACACGATCAATGAAGCGCTAAGGGGAAAGTAGAAATCCTGCTTGATACAAGTTGCCGAGTGAGCGATCAATGAAACCCTATGGTGAAAATCAAACTCCGGCATGATACAAGTTGCAAGATCACCCAGCTAGCCTATGATGGGTTGTCACTAGATAGGCTTAACTGTCAACTTTCCCATGGCTGCGACCTTCTCAGCCCGAGCTACACTCAAGAGTACACGATCAATGAAACCCTATGGGGAAAATCAAACTCCGACATGGTACAAGTTGCAAGCTCACCCAGCTAGCCTATGATGGGCTGTCACTAGATAGGCTTAACTGTCAACTTTCCCATGGCTGCGTCATTCTCAGCCCGAGCTACACTCAAGAGTACACGATCAATGAAGCGCTAAGGGGAAAGTAGAAATCCTGCTTGATACAAGTTGCCGAGTGAGCGATCAATGAAACCCTATGGTGAAAATCAAACTCTGGCATGATACAAGTTGCAAGATCACCCAGCTAGCCTATGATGGGTTGTCACTAGATAGGCTTAACTGTCAACTTTCCCATGGCTGCGACCTTCTCAGCCCGAGCTACACTCAAGAGTACACGATCAATGAAACCCTATGGGGAAAATCAAACTCCGACATGGTACAAGTTGCAAGATCACCCAGCTAGCCTATGATGGGCTGTCACTAGATAGGCTTAACTGTCAACTTTCCCATGGCTGCGTCATTCTCAGTCCGATCTACACTCAAGAGTACACGATCAATGAAGCGCTAAGGGGAAAGTAGAAATCCTGCTTCATACAAGTTGCCGAGTAAGCGATCAATGAAACCCTATGGTGAAAATCAAACTCCGGCATGATACAAGTTGCAAGATCACCCAGCTAGCCTATGATGGGTTGTCACTAGATAGGCTTAACTGTCAACTTTCCCATGGCTGCGACCTTCTCAGCCCGAGCTACACTCAAGAGTATACGATCAATGAAACCCTAGGGGAAAATCAAACTCCGACATGGTACAAGTTACAAGATCACCCAGCTAGCCTATGATGGGCTGTCACTAGATAGGCTTAACTGTCAACTTTCCCATGGCTGCGTCATTCTCAGCCCGATCTACACTCAAGAGTACACGATCAATGAAGCGCTAAGGGGAAAGTAGAAATCCTGCTTCATACAAGTTGCCGAGTAAGCGATCAATGAAACCCTATGGTGAAAATCAAACTCCGGCATGATACAAGTTGCAAGATCACCCAGCTAGCCTATGATGGGTTGTCACTAGATAGGCTTAACTGTCAACTTTCCCATGGCTGCGACCTTCTCAGCCCGAGCTACACTCAAGAGTACACGATCAATGAAACCCTATGGGGAAAATCAAACTCCGACATGGTACAAGTTACAAGATCACCCAGCTAGCCTATGATGGGCTGTCACTAGATAGGCTTAACTGTCAACTTTCCCATGGCTGCGTCATTCTCAGCCCGATCTACACTCAAGAGTACACGATCAATGAAGCGCTAAGGGGAAAGTAGAAATCCTGCTTCATACAAGTTGCCGAGTGAGCGATCAATGAAACCCTATGGTGAAAATCAAACTCCGGCATGATACAAGTTGCAAGATCACCCAGCTAGCCTATGATGGGTTGTCACTAGATAGGCTTAACTGTCAACTTTCCCATGGCTGCGACCTTCTCAGCCCGAGCTACACTCAAGAGTACACGATCAATGAAACCCTATGGGGAAAATCAAACTCCGACATGGTACAAGTTGCAAGCTCACCCAGCTAGCCTATGATGGGCTGTCACTAGATAGGCTTAACTGTCAACTTTCCCATGGCTGCGTCATTCTCAGCCCGAGCTACACTCAAGAGTACACGATCAATGAAGCGCTAAGGGGAAAGTAGAAATCCTGCTTCATAAAAAATGCCGAGTAAGCGATCAATGAAACCCTATGGTGAAAATCAAACTCCGGCATGATACAAGTTGCAAGATCACCCAGCTAGCCTATGATGGGTTGTCACTAGATAGGCTTAACTGTCAACTTTCCCATGGCTGCGACCTTCTCAGCCCGAGCTACACTCAAGAGTACACAATCAATGAAACCCTATGGGGAAAATCAAACTCCGACATGGTACAAGTTGCAAGATCACCCAGCTAGCCTATGATGGGCTGTCACTAGATAGGCTTAACTGTCAACTTTCCCATGGCTGCGTCATTCTCAGCCCGATCTACACTCAAGAGTACACGATCAATGAAGCGCTAAGGGGAAAGTAGAAATCCTGCTTCATACAAGTTGCCGAGTAAGCGATCAATGAAACCCTATGGTGAAAATCAAACTCCGGCATGATACAAGTTGCAAGATCACCCAGCTAGCCTATGATGGGTTGTCACTAGATAGGCTTAACTGTCAACTTTCCCATGGCTGCGACCTTCTCAGCCCGAGCTACACTCAAGAGTATACGATCAATGAAACCCTATGGGGAAAATCAAACTCCGACATGGTACAAGTTACAAGATCACCCAGCTAGCCTATGATGGGCTGTCACTAGATAGGCTTAACTGTCAACTTTCCCATGGCTGCGTCATTCTCAGCCCGATCTACACTCAAGAGTACACGATCAATGAAGCGCTAAGGGGAAAGTAGAAATCCTGCTTCATACAAGTTGCCGAGTAAGCGATCAATGAAACCCTATGGTGAAAATCAAACTCCGGCATGATACAAGTTGCAAGATCACCCAGCTAGCCTATGATGGGTTGTCACTAGATAGGCTTAACTGTCAACTTTCCCATGGCTGCGACCTTCTCAGCCCGAGCTACACTCAAGAGTACACGATCAATGAAACCCTATGGGGAAAATCAAACTCCGACATGGTACAAGTTACAAGATCACCCAGCTAGCCTATGATGGGCTGTCACTAGATAGGCTTAACTGTCAACTTTCCCATGGCTGCGTCATTCTCAGCCCGATCTACACTCAAGAGTACACGATCAATGAAGCGCTAAGGGGAAAGTAGAAATCCTGCTTCATACAAGTTGCCGAGTGAGCGATCAATGAAACCCTATGGTGAAAATCAAACTCCGGCATGATACAAGTTGCAAGATCACCCAGCTAGCCTATGATGGGTTGTCACTAGATAGGCTTAACTGTCAACTTTCCCATGGCTGCGACCTTCTCAGCCCGAGCTACACTCAAGAGTACACGATCAATGAAACCCTATGGGGAAAATCAAACTCCGACATGGTACAAGTTGCAAGCTCACCCAGCTAGCCTATGATGGGCTGTCACTAGATAGGCTTAACTGTCAACTTTCCCATGGCTGCGTCATTCTCAGCCCGAGCTACACTCAAGAGTACACGATCAATGAAGCGCTAAGGGGAAAGTAGAAATCCTGCTTCATACAAAATGCCGAGTAAGCGATCAATGAAACCCTATGGTGAAAATCAAACTCCGGCATGATACAAGTTGCAAGATCACCCAGCTAGCCTATGATGGGTTGTCACTAGATAGGCTTAACTGTCAACTTTCCCATGGCTGCGACCTTCTCAGCCCGAGCTACACTCAAGAGTACACAATCAATGAAACCCTATGGGGAAAATCAAACTCCGACATGGTACAAGTTGCAAGATCACCCAGCTAGCCTATGATGGGCTGTCACTAGATAGGCTTAACTGTCAACTTTCCCATGGCTGCGTCATTCTCAGCCCGAGCTACACTCAAGAGTACACGATCAATGAAGCGCTAAGGGGAAAGTAGAAATCCTGCTTCATACAAGTTGCCGAGTAAGCGATCAATGAAACCCTATGGTGAAAATCAAACTCCGGCATGATACAAGTTGCAAGATCACCCAGCTAGCCTATGATGGGTTGTCACTAGATAGGCTTAACTGTCAACTTTCCCATGGCTGCGACCTTCTCAGCCCGAGCTACACTCAAGAGTACACGATCAATGAAACCCTATGGGGAAAATCAAACTCCGACATGGTACAAGTTGCAAGCTCACCCAGCTAGCCTATGATGGGCTGTCACTAGATAGGCTTAACTGTCAACTTTCCCATGGCTGCGTCATTCTCAGCCCGAGCTACACTCAAGAGTACACGATCAATGAAGCGCTAAGGGGAAAGTAGAAATCCTGCTTCATACAAGTTGCCGAGTAAGCGATCAATGAAACCCTATGGTGAAAATCAAACTCCGGCATAATACAAGTTGCAAGATCACCCAGCTAGCCTATGATGGGTTGTCACTAGATAGGCTTAACTGTCAACTTTCCCATGGCTGCGACCTTCTCAGCCCGAGCTACACTCAAGAGTACACGATCAATGAAACCCTATGGGGAAAATCAAACTCCGACATGGTACAAGTTTCAAGATCACCCAGCTAGCCTATGATGGGCTGTCACTAGATAGGCTTAACTGTCAACTTTCCCATGGCTGCGTCATTCTCAGCCCGATCTACACTCAAGAGTACACGATCAATGAAGCGCTAAGGGGAAAGTAGAAATCCTGCTTGATACAAGTTGCCGAGTGAGCGATCAATGAAACCCTATGGTGAAAATCAAACTCCGGCATGATACAAGTTGCAAGATCACCCAGCTAGCCTATGATGGGTTGTCACTAGATAGGCTTAACTGTCAACTTTCCCATGGCTGCGACCTTCTCAGCCCGAGCTACACTCAAGAGTACACGATCAATGAAACCCTATGGGGAAAATCAAACTCCGACATGGTACAAGTTGCAAGCTCACCCAGCTAGCCTATGATGGGCTGTCACTAGATAGGCTTAACTGTCAACTTTCCCATGGCTGCGTCATTCTCAGCCCGAGCTACACTCAAGAGTACACGATCAATGAAGCGCTAAGGGGAAAGTAGAAATCCTGCTTCATACAAGTTGCCGAGTAAGCGATCAATGAAACCCTATGGTGAAAATCAAACTCCGGCATAATACAAGTTGCAAGATCACCCAGCTAGCCTATGATGGGTTGTCACTAGATAGGCTTAACTGTCAACTTTCCCATGGCTGCGACCTTCTCAGCCCGAGCTACACTCAAGAGTACACGATCAATGAAACCCTATGGGGAAAATCAAACTCCGACATGGTACAAGTTTCAAGATCACCCAGCTAGCCTATGATGGGCTGTCACTAGATAGGCTTAACTGTCAACTTTCCCATGGCTGCGTCATTCTCAGCCCGATCTACACTCAAGAGTACACGATCAATGAAGCGCTAAGGGGAAAGTAGAAATCCTGCTTCATACAAGTTGCCGAGTAAGCGATCAATGAAACCCTATGGTGAAAATCAAACTCCGGCATAATACAAGTTGCAAGATCACCCAGCTAGCCTATGATGGGTTGTCACTAGATAGGCTTAACTGTCAACTTTCCCATGGCTGCGACCTTCTCAGCCCGAGCTACACTCAAGAGTACACGATCAATGAAACCCTATGGGGAAAATCAAACTCCGACATGGTACAAGTTTCAAGATCACCCAGCTAGCCTATGATGGGCTGTCACTAGATAGGCTTAACTGTCAACTTTCCCATGGCTGCGTCATTCTCAGCCCGATCTACACTCAAGAGTACACGATCAATGAAGCGCTAAGGGGAAAGTAGAAATCCTGCTTGATACAAGTTGCCGAGTGAGCGATCAATGAAACCCTATGGTGAAAATCAAACTCCGGCATGATACAAGTTGCAAGATCACCCAGCTAGCCTATGATGGGTTGTCACTAGATAGGCTTAACTGTCAACTTTCCCATGGCTGCGACCTTCTCAGCCCGAGCTACACTCAAGAGTACACGATCAATGAAACCCTATGGGGAAAATCAAACTCCGACATGGTACAAGTTTCAAGATCACCCAGCTAGCCTATGATGGGCTGTCACTAGATAGGCTTAACTGTCAACTTTCCCATGGCTGCGTCATTCTCAGCCCGAGCTACACTCAAGAGTACACGATCAATGAAGCGCTAAGGGGAAAGTAGAAATCCTGCTTCATACAAGTTGCCGAGTAAGCGATCAATGAAACCCTATGGTGAAAATCAAACTCCGGCATAATACAAGTTGCAAGATCACCCAGCTAGCCTATGATGGGTTGTCACTAGATAGGCTTAACTGTCAACTTTCCCATGGCTGCGACCTTCTCAGCCCGAGCTACACTCAAGAGTACACGATCAATGAAACCCTATGGGGAAAATCAAACTCCGACATGGTACAAGTTTCAAGATCACCCAGCTAGCCTATGATGGGCTGTCACTAGATAGGCTTAACTGTCAACTTTCCCATGGCTGCGTCATTCTCAGCCCGATCTACACTCAAGAGTACACGATCAATGAAGCGCTAAGGGGAAAGTAGAAATCCTGCTTGATACAAGTTGCCGAGTGAGCGATCAATGAAACCCTATGGTGAAAATCAAACTCCGGCATGATACAAGTTGCAAGATCACCCAGCTAGCCTATGATGGGTTGTCACTAGATAGGCTTAACTGTCAACTTTCCCATGGCTGCGACCTTCTCAGCCCGAGCTACACTCAAGAGTACACGATCAATGAAACCCTATGGGGAAAATCAAACTCCGACATGGTACAAGTTGCAAGCTCACCCAGCTAGCCTATGATGGGCTGTCACTAGATAGGCTTAACTGTCAACTTTCCCATGGCTGCGTCATTCTCAGCCCGAGCTACACTCAAGAGTACACGATCAATGAAGCGCTAAGGGGAAAGTAGAAATCCTGCTTCATACAAGTTGCCGAGTGAGCGATCAATGAAACCCTATGGTGAAAATCAAACTCCGGCATGATACAAGTTGCAAGATCACCCAGCTAGCCTATGATGGGTTGTCACTAGATAGGCTTAACTGTTAACTTTCCCATGGCTGCGACCTTCTCAGCCCGAGCTACACTCAAGAGTACACGATCAATGAAACCCTATGGGGAAAATCAAACTCCGACATGGTACAAGTTGCAAGCTCACCCAGCTAGCCTATGATGGGCTGTCACTAGATAGGCTTATCTGTCAACTTTCCCATGGCTGCGTCATTCTCAGCCCGATCTACACTCAAGAGTACACGATCAATGAAGCGCTAAGGGGAAAGTAGAAATCCTGCTTGATACAAGTTGCCGAGTGAGCGATCAATGAAACCCTATGGTGAAAATCAAACTCCGGCATGATACAAGTTGCAAGATCACCCAGCTAGCCTATGATGGGTTGTCACTAGATAGGCTTAACTGTCAACTTTCCCATGGCTGCGACCTTCTCAGCCCGAGCTACACTCAAGAGTACACGATCAATGAAACCCTATGGGGAAAATCAAACTCCGACATGGTACAAGTTGCAAGCTCACCCAGCTAGCCTATGATGGGCTGTCACTAGATAGGCTTAACTGTCAACTTTCCCATGGCTGCGTCATTCTCAGCCCGATCTACACTCAAGAGTACACGATCAATGAAGCGCTAAGGGGAAAGTAGAAATCCTGCTTCATACAAGTTGCCGAGTAAGCGATCAATGAAACCCTATGGTGAAAATCAAACTCCGGCATGATACAAGTTGCAAGATCACCCAGCTAGCCTATGATGGGTTGTCACTAGATAGGCTTAACTGTCAACTTTCCCATGGCTGCGACCTTCTCAGCCCGAGCTACACTCAAGAGTACACGATCAATGAAACCCTATGGGGAAAATCAAACTCCGACATGGTACAAGTTGCAAGCTCACCCAGCTAGCCTATGATGGGCTGTCACTAGATAGGCTTAACTGTCAACTTTCCCATGGCTGCGTCATTCTCAGCCCGAGCTACACTCAAGAGTACACGATCAATGAAACCCTATGGGGAAAATCAAACTCCGACATGGTACAAGTTGCAAGATCACCCAGCTAGCCTATGATGGGCTGTCACTAGATAGGCTTAACTGTCAACTTTCCCATGGCTGCGTCATTCTCAGCCCGAGCTACACTCAAGAGTACACGATCAATGAAGCGCTAAGGGGAAAGTAGAAATCCTGCTTGATACAAGTTGCCGAGTGAGCGATCAATGAAACCCTATGGTGAAAATCAAACTCCGGCATGATACAAGTTGCAAGATCACCCAGCTAGCCTATGATGGGTTGTCACTAGATAGGCTTAACTGTCAACTTTCCCATGGCTGCGAAATTCTCAGCCCGAGCTACACTCAAGAGTACACGATCAATGAAACCCTATGGGGAAAATCAAACTCCGACATGGTACAAGTTGCAAGATCACCCAGCTAGCCTATGATGGGCTGTCACTAGATAGGCTTAACTGTGAACTTTCCCATGGCTGCGTCATTCTCAGTCCGATCTACACTCAAGAGTACACGATCAATGAAGCGCTAAGGGGAAAGTAGAAATCCTGCTTCATACAAGTTGCCGAGTAAGCGATCAATGAAACCCTATGGTGAAAATCAAACTCCGGCATGATACAAGTTGCAAGATCACCCAGCTAGCCTATGATGGGTTGTCACTAGATAGGCTTAACTGTCAACTTTCCCATGGCTGCGACCTTCTCAGCCCGAGCTACACTCAAGAGTACACGATCAATGAAACCCTATGGGGAAAATCAAACTCCGACATGGTACAAGTTACAAGATCACCCAGCTAGCCTATGATGGGCTGTCACTAGATAGGCTTAACTGTCAACTTTCCCATGGCTGCGTCATTCTCAGCCCGATCTACACTCAAGAGTACACGATCAATGAAGCGCTAAGGGGAAAGTAGAAATCCTGCTTCATACAAGTTGCCGAGTGAGCGATCAATGAAACCCTATGGTGAAAATCAAACTCCGGCATGATACAAGTTGCAAGATCACCCAGCTAGCCTATGATGGGTTGTCACTAGATAGGCTTAACTGTCAACTTTCCCATGGCTGCGACCTTCTCAGCCCGAGCTACACTCAAGAGTACACGATCAATGAAACCCTATGGGGAAAATCAAACTCCGACATGGTACAAGTTACAAGATCACCCAGCTAGCCTATGATGGGCTGTCACTAGATAGGCTTAACTGTCAACTTTCCCATGGCTGCGTCATTCTCAGCCCGATCTACACTCAAGAGTACACGATCAATGAAGCGCTAAGGGGAAAGTAGAAATCCTGCTTCATACAAGTTGCCGAGTGAGCGATCAATGAAACCCTATGGTGAAAATCAAACTCCGGCATGATACAAGTTGCAAGATCACCCAGCTAGCCTATGATGGGTTGTCACTAGATAGGCTTAACTGTCAACTTTCCCATGGCTGCGACCTTCTCAGCCCGAGCTACACTCAAGAGTACACAATCAATGAAACCCTATGGGGAAAATCAAACTCCGACATGGTACAAGTTGCAAGATCACCCAGCTAGCCTATGATGGGCTGTCACTAGATAGGCTTAACTGTCAACTTTCCCATGGCTGCGTCATTCTCAGCCCGATCTACACTCAAGAGTACACGATCAATGAAGCGCTAAGGGGAAAGTAGAAATCCTGCTTCATACAAGTTGCCGAGTAAGCGATCAATGAAACCCTATGGTGAAAATCAAACTCCGGCATGATACAAGTTGCAAGATCACCCAGCTAGCCTATGATGGGTTGTCACTAGATAGGCTTAACTGTCAACTTTCCCATGGCTGCGACCTTCTCAGCCCGAGCTACACTCAAGAGTATACGATCAATGAAACCCTATGGGGAAAATCAAACTCCGACATGGTACAAGTTACAAGATCACCCAGCTAGCCTATGATGGGCTGTCACTAGATAGGCTTAACTGTCAACTTTCCCATGGCTGCGTCATTCTCAGCCCGATCTACACTCAAGAGTACACGATCAATGAAGCGCTAAGGGGAAAGTAGAAATCCTGCTTCATACAAGTTGCCGAGTAAGCGATCAATGAAACCCTATGGTGGAAATCAAACTCCGGCATGATACAAGTTGCAAGATCACCCAGCTAGCCTATGATGGGTTGTCACTAGATAGGCTTAACTGTCAACTTTCCCATGGCTGCGACCTTCTCAGCCCGAGCTACACTCAAGAGTACACGATCAATGAAACCCTATGGGGAAAATCAAACTCCGACATGGTACAAGTTACAAGATCACCCAGCTAGCCTATGATGGGCTGTCACTAGATAGGCTTAACTGTCAACTTTCCCATGGCTGCGTCATTCTCAGCCCGATCTACACTCAAGAGTACACGATCAATGAAGCGCTAAGGGGAAAGTAGAAATCCTGCTTCATACAAGTTGCCGAGTGAGCGATCAATGAAACCCTATGGTGAAAATCAAACTCCGGCATGATACAAGTTGCAAGATCACCCAGCTAGCCTATGATGGGTTGTCACTAGATAGGCTTAACTGTCAACTTTCCCATGGCTGCGACCTTCTCAGCCCGAGCTACACTCAAGAGTACACGATCAATGAAACCCTATGGGGAAAATCAAACTCCGACATGGTACAAGTTGCAAGCTCACCCAGCTAGCCTATGATGGGCTGTCACTAGATAGGCTTAACTGTCAACTTTCCCATGGCTGCGTCATTCTCAGCCCGAGCTACACTCAAGAGTACACGATCAATGAAGCGCTAAGGGGAAAGTAGAAATCCTGCTTCATACAAAATGCCGAGTAAGCGATCAAGGAAACCCTATGGTGAAAATCAAACTCCGGCATGATACAAGTTGCAAGATCACCCAGCTAGCCTATGATGGGTTGTCACTAGATAGGCTTAACTGTCAACTTTCCCATGGCTGCGACCTTCTCAGCCCGAGCTACACTCAAGAGTACACAATCAATGAAACCCTATGGGGAAAATCAAACTCCGACATGGTACAAGTTGCAAGATCACCCAGCTAGCCTATGATGGGCTGTCACTAGATAGGCTTAACTGTCAACTTTCCCATGGCTGCGTCATTCTCAGCCCGAGCTACACTCAAGAGTACACGATCAATGAAGCGCTAAGGGGAAAGTAGAAATCCTGCTTCATACAAGTTGCCGAGTAAGCGATCAATGAAACCCTATGGTGAAAATCAAACTCCGGCATGATACAAGTTGCAAGATCACCCAGCTAGCCTATGATGGATTGTCACTAGATAGGCTTAACTGTCAACTTTCCCATGGCTGCCACCTTCTCAGCCCGAGCTACACTCAAGAGTACACGATCAATGAAACCCTATGGGGAAAATCAAACTCCGACATGGTACAAGTTGCAAGCTCACCCAGCTAGCCTATGATGGGCTGTCACTAGATAGGCTTAACTGTCAACTTTCCCATGGCTGCGTCATTCTCAGCCCGAGCTACACTCAAGAGTACACGATCAATGAAACCCTATGGGGAAAATCAAACTCCGACATGGTACAAGTTGCAAGATCACCCAGCTAGCCTATGATGGGCTGTCACTAGATAGGCTTAACTGTCAACTTTCCCATGGCTGCGTCATTCTCAGCCCGAGCTACACTCAAGAGTACACGATCAATGAAGCGCTAAGGGGAAAGTAGAAATCCTGCTTGATACAAGTTGCCGAGTGAGCGATCAATGAAACCCTATGGTGAAAATCAAACTCCGGCATGATACAAGTTGCAAGATCACCCAGCTAGCCTATGATGGGTTGTCACTAGATAGGCTTAACTGTCAACTTTCCCATGGCTGCGACCTTCTCAGCCCGAGCTACACTCAAGAGTACACGATCAATGAAACCCTATGGGGAAAATCAAACTCCGACATGGTACAAGTTGCAAGCTCACCCAGCTAGCCTATGATGGGCTGTCACTAGATAGGCTTAACTGTCAACTTTCCCATGGCTGCGTCATTCTCAGCCCGAGCTACACTCAAGAGTACACGATCAATGAAGCGCTAAGGGGAAAGTAGAAATCCTGCTTCATACAAGTTGCCGAGTGAGCGATCAATGAAACCCTATGGTGAAAATCAAACTCCGGCATGATACAAGTTGCAAGATCACCCAGCTAGCCTATGATGGGTTGTCACTAGATAGGCTTAACTGTTAACTTTCCCATGGCTGCGACCTTCTCAGCCCGAGCTACACTCAAGAGTACACGATCAATGAAACCCTATGGGGAAAATCAAACTCCGACATGGTACAAGTTGCAAGCTCACCCAGCTAGCCTATGATGGGCTGTCACTAGATAGGCTTATCTGTCAACTTTCCCATGGCTGCGTCATTCTCAGCCCGATCTACACTCAAGAGTACACGATCAATGAAGCGCTAAGGGGAAAGTAGAAATCCTGCTTGATACAAGTTGCCGAGTGAGCGATCAATGAAACCCTATGGTGAAAATCAAACTCCGGCATGATACAAGTTGCAAGATCACCCAGCTAGCCTATGATGGGTTGTCACTAGATAGGCTTAACTGTCAACTTTCCCATGGCTGCGACCTTCTCAGCCCGAGCTACACTCAAGAGTACACGATCAATGAAACCCTATGGGGAAAATCAAACTCCGACATGGTACAAGTTGCAAGCTCACCCAGCTAGCCTATGATGGGCTGTCACTAGATAGGCTTAACTGTCAACTTTCCCATGGCTGCGTCATTCTCAGCCCGATCTACACTCAAGAGTACACGATCAATGAAGCGCTAAGGGGAAAGTAGAAATCCTGCTTCATACAAGTTGCCGAGTAAGCGATCAATGAAACCCTATGGTGAAAATCAAACTCCGGCATGATACAAGTTGCAAGATCACCCAGCTAGCCTATGATGGGTTGTCACTAGATAGGCTTAACTGTCAACTTTCCCATGGCTGCGACCTTCTCAGCCCGAGCTACACTCAAGAGTACACGATCAATGAAACCCTATGGGGAAAATCAAACTCCGACATGGTACAAGTTGCAAGCTCACCCAGCTAGCCTATGATGGGCTGTCACTAGATAGGCTTAACTGTCAACTTTCCCATGGCTGCGTCATTCTCAGCCCGAGCTACACTCAAGAGTACACGATCAATGAAGCGCTAAGGGGAAAGTAGAAATCCTGCTTCATACAAAATGCCGAGTAAGCGATCAATGAAACCCTATGGTGAAAATCAAACTCCGGCATGATACAAGTTGCAAGATCACCCAGCTAGCCTATGATGGGTTGTCACTAGATAGGCTTAACTGTCAACTTTCCCATGGCTGCGACCTTCTCAGCCCGAGCTACACTCAAGAGTACACAATCAATGAAACCCTATGGGGAAAATCAAACTCCGACATGGTACAAGTTGCAAGATCACCCAGCTAGCCTATGATGGGCTGTCACTAGATAGGCTTAACTGTCAACTTTCCCATGGCTGCGTCATTCTCAGCCCGAGCTACACTCAAGAGTACACGATCAATGAAGCGCTAAGGGGAAAGTAGAAATCCTGCTTCATACAAGTTGCCGAGTAAGCGATCAATGAAACCCTATGGTGAAAATCAAACTCCGGCATGATACAAGTTGCAAGATCACCCAGCTAGCCTATGATGGGTTGTCACTAGATAGGCTTAACTGTCAACTTTCCCATGGCTGCGACCTTCTCAGCCCGAGCTACACTCAAGAGTACACGATCAATGAAACCCTATGGGGAAAATCAAACTCCGACATGGTACAAGTTGCAAGCTCACCCAGCTAGCCTATGATGGGCTGTCACTAGATAGGCTTAACTGTCAACTTTCCCATGGCTGCGTCATTCTCAGCCCGAGCTACACTCAAGAGTACACGATCAATGAAGCGCTAAGGGGAAAGTAGAAATCCTGCTTCATACAAGTTGCCGAGTAAGCGATCAATGAAACCCTATGGTGAAAATCAAACTCCGGCATAATACAAGTTGCAAGATCACCCAGCTAGCCTATGATGGGTTGTCACTAGATAGGCTTAACTGTCAACTTTCCCATGGCTGCGACCTTCTCAGCCCGAGCTACACTCAAGAGTACACGATCAATGAAACCCTATGGGGAAAATCAAACTCCGACATGGTACAAGTTTCAAGATCACCCAGCTAGCCTATGATGGGCTGTCACTAGATAGGCTTAACTGTCAACTTTCCCATGGCTGCGTCATTCTCAGCCCGATCTACACTCAAGAGTACACGATCAATGAAGCGCTAAGGGGAAAGTAGAAATCCTGCTTGATACAAGTTGCCGAGTGAGCGATCAATGAAACCCTATGGTGAAAATCAAACTCCGGCATGATACAAGTTGCAAGATCACCCAGCTAGCCTATGATGGGTTGTCACTAGATAGGCTTAACTGTCAACTTTCCCATGGCTGCGACCTTCTCAGCCCGAGCTACACTCAAGAGTACACGATCAATGAAACCCTATGGGGAAAATCAAACTCCGACATGGTACAAGTTGCAAGCTCACCCAGCTAGCCTATGATGGGCTGTCACTAGATAGGCTTAACTGTCAACTTTCCCATGGCTGCGTCATTCTCAGCCCGAGCTACACTCAAGAGTACACGATCAATGAAGCGCTAAGGGGAAAGTAGAAATCCTGCTTCATACAAGTTGCCGAGTGAGCGATCAATGAAACCCTATGGTGAAAATCAAACTCCGGCATGATACAAGTTGCAAGATCACCCAGCTAGCCTATGATGGGTTGTCACTAGATAGGCTTAACTGTTAACTTTCCCATGGCTGCGACCTTCTCAGCCCGAGCTACACTCAAGAGTACACGATCAATGAAACCCTAAGGGGAAAATCAAACTCCGACATGGTACAAGTTGCAAGCTCACCCAGCTAGCCTATGATGGGCTGTCACTAGATAGGCTTATCTGTCAACTTTCCCATGGCTGCGTCATTCTCAGCCCGATCTACACTCAAGAGTACACGATCAATGAAGCGCTAAGGGGAAAGTAGAAATCCTGCTTGATACAAGTTGCCGAGTGAGCGATCAATGAAACCCTATGGTGAAAATCAAACTCCGGCATGATACAAGTTGCAAGATCACCCAGCTAGCCTATGATGGGTTGTCACTAGATAGGCTTAACTGTCAACTTTCCCATGGCTGCGACCTTCTCAGCCCGAGCTACACTCAAGAGTACACGATCAATGAAACCCTATGGGGAAAATCAAACTCCGACATGGTACAAGTTGCAAGCTCACCCAGCTAGCCTATGATGGGCTGTCACTAGATAGGCTTAACTGTCAACTTTCCCATGGCTGCGTCATTCTCAGCCCGATCTACACTCAAGAGTACACGATCAATGAAGCGCTAAGGGGAAAGTAGAAATCCTGCTTCATACAAGTTGCCGAGTAAGCGATCAATGAAACCCTATGGTGAAAATCAAACTCCGGCATGATACAAGTTGCAAGATCACCCAGCTAGCCTATGATGGGTTGTCACTAGATAGGCTTAACTGTCAACTTTCCCATGGCTGCGACCTTCTCAGCCCGAGCTACACTCAAGAGTACACGATCAATGAAACCCTATGGGGAAAATCAAACTCCGACATGGTACAAGTTGCAAGCTCACCCAGCTAGCCTATGATGGGCTGTCACTAGATAGGCTTAACTGTCAACTTTCCCATGGCTGCGTCATTCTCAGCCCGAGCTACACTCAAGAGTACACGATCAATGAAACCCTATGGGGAAAATCAAACTCCGACATGGTACAAGTTGCAAGATCACCCAGCTAGCCTATGATGGGCTGTCACTAGATAGGCTTAACTGTCAACTTTCCCATGGCTGCGTCATTCTCAGCCCGAGCTACACTCAAGAGTACACGATCAATGAAGCGCTAAGGGGAAAGTAGAAATCCTGCTTGATACAAGTTGCCGAGTGAGCGATCAATGAAACCCTATGGTGAAAATCAAACTCCGGCATGATACAAGTTGCAAGATCACCCAGCTAGCCTATGATGGGTTGTCACTAGATAGGCTTAACTGTCAACTTTCCCATGGCTGCGACCTTCTCAGCCCGAGCTACACTCAAGAGTACACGATCAATGAAACCCTATGGGGAAAATCAAACTCCGACATGGTACAAGTTGCAAGATCACCCAGCTAGCCTATGATGGGCTGTCACTAGATAGGCTTAACTGTGAACTTTCCCATGGCTGCGTCATTCTCAGTCCGATCTACACTCAAGAGTACACGATCAATGAAGCGCTAAGGGGAAAGTAGAAATCCTGCTTCATACAAGTTGCCGAGTAAGCGATCAATGAAACCCTATGGTGAAAATCAAACTCCGGCATGATACAAGTTGCAAGATCACCCAGCTAGCCTATGATGGGTTGTCACTAGATAGGCTTAACTGTCAACTTTCCCATGGCTGCGACCTTCTCAGCCCGAGCTACACTCAAGAGTACACGATCAATGAAACCCTATGGGGAAAATCAAACTCCGACATGGTACAAGTTACAAGATCACCCAGCTAGCCTATGATGGGCTGTCACTAGATAGGCTTAACTGTCAACTTTCCCATGGCTGCGTCATTCTCAGCCCGATCTACACTCAAGAGTACACGATCAATGAAGCGCTAAGGGGAAAGTAGAAATCCTGCTTCATACAAGTTGCCGAGTGAGCGATCAATGAAACCCTATGGTGAAAATCAAACTCCGGCATGATACAAGTTGCAAGATCACCCAGCTAGCCTATGATGGGTTGTCACTAGATAGGCTTAACTGTCAACTTTCCCATGGCTGCGACCTTCTCAGCCCGAGCTACACTCAAGAGTACACGATCAATGAAACCCTATGGGGAAAATCAAACTCCGACATGGTACAAGTTACAAGATCACCCAGCTAGCCTATGATGGGCTGTCACTAGATAGGCTTAACTGTCAACTTTCCCATGGCTGCGTCATTCTCAGCCCGATCTACACTCAAGAGTACACGATCAATGAAGCGCTAAGGGGAAAGTAGAAATCCTGCTTCATACAAGTTGCCGAGTGAGCGATCAATGAAACCCTATGGTGAAAATCAAACTCCGGCATGATACAAGTTGCAAGATCACCCAGCTAGCCTATGATGGGTTGTCACTAGATAGGCTTAACTGTCAACTTTCCCATGGCTGCGACCTTCTCAGCCCGAGCTACACTCAAGAGTACACAATCAATGAAACCCTATGGGGAAAATCAAACTCCGACATGGTACAAGTTGCAAGATCACCCAGCTAGCCTATGATGGGCTGTCACTAGATAGGCTTAACTGTCAACTTTCCCATGGCTGCGTCATTCTCAGCCCGATCTACACTCAAGAGTACACGATCAATGAAGCGCTAAGGGGAAAGTAGAAATCCTGCTTCATACAAGTTGCCGAGTAAGCGATCAATGAAACCCTATGGTGAAAATCAAACTCCGGCATGATACAAGTTGCAAGATCACCCAGCTAGCCTATGATGGGTTGTCACTAGATAGGCTTAACTGTCAACTTTCCCATGGCTGCGACCTTCTCAGCCCGAGCTACACTCAAGAGTATACGATCAATGAAACCCTATGGGGAAAATCAAACTCCGACATGGTACAAGTTACAAGATCACCCAGCTAGCCTATGATGGGCTGTCACTAGATAGGCTTAACTGTCAACTTTCCCATGGCTGCGTCATTCTCAGCCCGATCTACACTCAAGAGTACACGATCAATGAAGCGCTAAGGGGAAAGTAGAAATCCTGCTTCATACAAGTTGCCGAGTAAGCGATCAATGAAACCCTATGGTGGAAATCAAACTCCGGCATGATACAAGTTGCAAGATCACCCAGCTAGCCTATGATGGGTTGTCACTAGATAGGCTTAACTGTCAACTTTCCCATGGCTGCGACCTTCTCAGCCCGAGCTACACTCAAGAGTACACGATCAATGAAACCCTATGGGGAAAATCAAACTCCGACATGGTACAAGTTACAAGATCACCCAGCTAGCCTATGATGGGCTGTCACTAGATAGGCTTAACTGTCAACTTTCCCATGGCTGCGTCATTCTCAGCCCGATCTACACTCAAGAGTACACGATCAATGAAGCGCTAAGGGGAAAGTAGAAATCCTGCTTCATACAAGTTGCCGAGTGAGCGATCAATGAAACCCTATGGTGAAAATCAAACTCCGGCATGATACAAGTTGCAAGATCACCCAGCTAGCCTATGATGGGTTGTCACTAGATAGGCTTAACTGTCAACTTTCCCATGGCTGCGACCTTCTCAGCCCGAGCTACACTCAAGAGTACACGATCAATGAAACCCTATGGGGAAAATCAAACTCCGACATGGTACAAGTTGCAAGCTCACCCAGCTAGCCTATGATGGGCTGTCACTAGATAGGCTTAACTGTCAACTTTCCCATGGCTGCGTCATTCTCAGCCCGATCTACACTCAAGAGTACACGATCAATGAAGCGCTAAGGGGAAAGTAGAAATCCTGCTTGATACAAGTTGCCGAGTGAGCGATCAATGAAACCCTATGGTGAAAATCAAACTCCGGCATGATACAAGTTGCAAGATCACCCAGCTAGCCTATGATGGGTTGTCACTAGATAGGCTTAACTGTCAACTTTCCCATGGCTGCGACCTTCTCAGCCCGAGCTACACTCAAGAGTACACGATCAATGAAACCCTATGGGGAAAATCAAACTCCGACATGGTACAAGTTGCAAGCTCACCCAGCTAGCCTATGATGGGCTGTCACTAGATAGGCTTAACTGTCAACTTTCCCATGGCTGCGTCATTCTCAGCCCGAGCTACACTCAAGAGTACACGATCAATGAAGCGCTAAGGGGAAAGTAGAAATCCTGCTTCATACAAGTTGCCGAGTGAGCGATCAATGAAACCCTATGGTGAAAATCAAAGTCCGGCATGATACAAGTTGCAAGATCATCCAGCTAGCCTATGATGGGTTGTCACTAGATAGGCTTAACTGTTAACTTTCCCATGGCTGCGACCTTCTCAGCCCGAGCTACACTCAAGAGTACACGATCAATGAAACCCTATGGGGAAAATCAAACTCCGACATGGTACAAGTTGCAAGCTCACCCAGCTAGCCTATGATGGGCTGTCACTAGATAGGCTTATCTGTCAACTTTCCCATGGCTGCGTCATTCTCAGCCCGAGCTACACTCAAGAGTACACGATCAATGAAGCGCTAAGGGGAAAGTAGAAATCCTGCTTGATACAAGTTGCCGAGTGAGCGATCAATGAAACCCTATGGTGAAAATCAAACTCCGGCATGATACAAGTTGCAAGATCACCCAGCTAGCCTATGATGGGTTGTCACTAGATAGGCTTAACTGTCAACTTTCCCATGGCTGCGACCTTCTCAGCCCGAGCTACACTCAAGAGTACACGATCAATGAAACCCTATGGGGAAAATCAAACTCCGACATGGTACAAGTTGCAAGCTCACCCAGCTAGCCTATGATGGGCTGTCACTAGATAGGCTTAACTGTCAACTTTCCCATGGCTGCGTCATTCTCAGCCCGATCTACACTCAAGAGTACACGATCAATGAAGCGCTAAGGGGAAAGTAGAAATCCTGCTTCATACAAGTTGCTGAGTAAGCGATCAATGAAACCCTATGGTGAAAATCAAACTCCGGCATGATACAAGTTGCAAGATCACCCAGCTAGCCTATGATGGGTTGTCACTAGATAGGCTTAACTGTCAACTTTCCCATGGCTGCGACCTTCTCAGCCCGAGCTACACTCAAGAGTACACGATCAATGAAACCCTATGGGGAAAATCAAACTCCGGCATGATACAAGTTGCAAGATCACCCAGCTAGCCTATGATGGGTTGTCACTAGATAGGCTTAACTGTCAACTTTCCCATAGCTGCGACCTTCTCAGCCCGAGCTACACTCAAGAGTACACGATCAATGAAACCCTATGGGGAAAATCAAACTCCGACATGGTACAAGTTGCAAGATCACCCAGCTAGCCTATGATGGGCTGTCACTAGATAGGCTTAACTGTCAACTTTCCCATGGCTGCGTCATTCTCAGTCCGATCTACACTCAAGAGTACACGATCAATGAAGCGCTAAGGGGAAAGTAGAAATCCTGCTTCATACAAGTTGCCGAGTAAGCGATCAATGAAACCCTATGGTGAAAATCAAACTCCGGCATGATACAAGTTGCAAGATCACCCAGCTAGCCTATGATGGGTTGTCACTAGATAGGCTTAACTGTCAACTTTCCCATGGCTGCGACCTTCTCAGCCCGAGCTACACTCAAGAGTATACGATCAATGAAACCCTATGGGGAAAATCAAACTCCGACATGGTACAAGTTACAAGATCACCCAGCTAGCCTATGATGGGCTGTCACTAGATAGGCTTAACTGTCAACTTTCCCATGGCTGCGTCATTCTCAGCCCGATCTACACTCAAGAGTACACGATCAATGAAGCGCTAAGGGGAAAGTAGAAATCCTGCTTCATACAAGTTGCCGAGTAAGCGATCAATGAAACCCTATGGTGAAAATCAAACTCCGGCATGATACAAGTTGCAAGATCACCCAGCTAGCCTATGATGGGTTGTCACTAGATAGGCTTAACTGTCAACTTTCCCATGGCTGCGACCTTCTCAGCCCGAGCTACACTCAAGAGTACACGATCAATGAAACCCTATGGGGAAAATCAAACTCCGACATGGTACAAGTTACAAGATCACCCAGCTAGCCTATGATGGGCTGTCACTAGATAGGCTTAACTGTCAACTTTCCCATGGCTGCGTCATTCTCAGCCCGATCTACACTCAAGAGTACACGATCAATGAAGCGCTAAGGGGAAAGTAGAAATCCTGCTTCATACAAGTTGCCGAGTAAGCGATCAATGAAACCCTATGGTGAAAATCAAACTCCGGCATGATACAAGTTGCAAGATCACCCAGCTAGCCTATGATGGGTTGTCACTAGATAGGCTTAACTGTCAACTTTCCCATGGCTGCGACCTTCTCAGCCCGAGCTACACTCAAGAGTACACGATCAATGAAACCCTATGGGGAAAATCAAACTCCGACATGGTACAAGTTACAAGATCACCCAGCTAGCCTATGATGGGCTGTCACTAGATAGGCTTAACTGTCAACTTTCCCATGGCTGCGTCATTCTCAGCCCGATCTACACTCAAGAGTACACGATCAATGAAGCGCTAAGGGGAAAGTAGAAATCCTGCTTCATACAAGTTGCCGAGTGAGCGATCAATGAAACCCTATGGTGAAAATCAAACTCCGGCATGATACAAGTTGCAAGATCACCCAGCTAGCCTATGATGGGTTGTCACTAGATAGGCTTAACTGTCAACTTTCCCATGGCTGCGACCTTCTCAGCCCGAGCTACACTCAAGAGTACACGATCAATGAAACCCTATGGGGAAAATCAAACTCCGACATGGTACAAGTTGCAAGCTCACCCAGCTAGCCTATGATGGGCTGTCACTAGATAGGCTTAACTGTCAACTTTCCCATGGCTGCGTCATTCTCAGCCCGAGCTACACTCAAGAGTACACGATCAATGAAGCGCTAAGGGGAAAGTAGAAATCCTGCTTCATACAAGTTGCCGAGTGAGCGATCAATGAAACCCTATGGTGAAAATCAAACTCCGGCATGATACAAGTTGCAAGATCACCCAGCTAGCCTATGATGGGTTGTCACTAGATAGGCTTAACTGTTAACTTTCCCATGGCTGCGACCTTCTCAGCCCGAGCTACACTCAAGAGTACACGATCAATGAAACCCTATGGGGAAAATCAAACTCCGACATGGTACAAGTTGCAAGCTCACCCAGCTAGCCTATGATGGGCTGTCACTAGATAGGCTTATCTGTCAACTTTCCCATGGCTGCGTCATTCTCAGCCCGATCTACACTCAAGAGTACACGATCAATGAAGCGCTAAGGGGAAAGTAGAAATCCTGCTTGATACAAGTTGCCGAGTGAGCGATCAATGAAACCCTATGGTGAAAATCAAACTCCGGCATGATACAAGTTGCAAGATCACCCAGCTAGCCTATGATGGGTTGTCACTAGATAGGCTTAACTGTCAACTTTCCCATGGCTGCGACCTTCTCAGCCCGAGCTACACTCAAGAGTACACGATCAATGAAACCCTATGGGGAAAATCAAACTCCGACATGGTACAAGTTGCAAGCTCACCCAGCTAGCCTATGATGGGCTGTCACTAGATAGGCTTAACTGTCAACTTTCCCATGGCTGCGTCATTCTCAGCCCGAGCTACACTCAAGAGTACACGATCAATGAAGCGCTAAGGGGAAAGTAGAAATCCTGCTTCATACAAGTTGCCGAGTAAGCGATCAATGAAACCCTATGGTGAAAATCAAACTCCGGCATAATACAAGTTGCAAGATCACCCAGCTAGCCTATGATGGGTTGTCACTAGATAGGCTTAACTGTCAACTTTCCCATGGCTGCGACCTTCTCAGCCCGAGCTACACTCAAGAGTACACGATCAATGAAACCCTATGGGGAAAATCAAACTCCGACATGGTACAAGTTTCAAGATCACCCAGCTAGCCTATGATGGGCTGTCACTAGATAGGCTTAACTGTCAACTTTCCCATGGCTGCGTCATTCTCAGCCCGATCTACACTCAAGAGTACACGATCAATGAAGCGCTAAGGGGAAAGTAGAAATCCTGCTTCATACAAGTTGCCGAGTAAGCGATCAATGAAACCCTATGGTGAAAATCAAACTCCGGCATAATACAAGTTGCAAGATCACCCAGCTAGCCTATGATGGGTTGTCACTAGATAGGCTTAACTGTCAACTTTCCCATGGCTGCGACCTTCTCAGCCCGAGCTACACTCAAGAGTACACGATCAATGAAACCCTATGGGGAAAATCAAACTCCGACATGGTACAAGTTTCAAGATCACCCAGCTAGCCTATGATGGGCTGTCACTAGATAGGCTTAACTGTCAACTTTCCCATGGCTGCGTCATTCTCAGCCCGATCTACACTCAAGAGTACACGATCAATGAAGCGCTAAGGGGAAAGTAGAAATCCTGCTTGATACAAGTTGCCGAGTGAGCGATCAATGAAACCCTATGGTGAAAATCAAACTCCGGCATGATACAAGTTGCAAGATCACCCAGCTAGCCTATGATGGGTTGTCACTAGATAGGCTTAACTGTCAACTTTCCCATGGCTGCGACCTTCTCAGCCCGAGCTACACTCAAGAGTACACGATCAATGAAACCCTATGGGGAAAATCAAACTCCGACATGGTACAAGTTTCAAGATCACCCAGCTAGCCTATGATGGGCTGTCACTAGATAGGCTTAACTGTCAACTTTCCCATGGCTGCGTCATTCTCAGCCCGAGCTACACTCAAGAGTACACGATCAATGAAGCGCTAAGGGGAAAGTAGAAATCCTGCTTCATACAAGTTGCCGAGTAAGCGATCAATGAAACCCTATGGTGAAAATCAAACTCCGGCATAATACAAGTTGCAAGATCACCCAGCTAGCCTATGATGGGTTGTCACTAGATAGGCTTAACTGTCAACTTTCCCATGGCTGCGACCTTCTCAGCCCGAGCTACACTCAAGAGTACACGATCAATGAAACCCTATGGGGAAAATCAAACTCCGACATGGTACAAGTTTCAAGATCACCCAGCTAGCCTATGATGGGCTGTCACTAGATAGGCTTAACTGTCAACTTTCCCATGGCTGCGTCATTCTCAGCCCGATCTACACTCAAGAGTACACGATCAATGAAGCGCTAAGGGGAAAGTAGAAATCCTGCTTGATACAAGTTGCCGAGTGAGCGATCAATGAAACCCTATGGTGAAAATCAAACTCCGGCATGATACAAGTTGCAAGATCACCCAGCTAGCCTATGATGGGTTGTCACTAGATAGGCTTAACTGTCAACTTTCCCATGGCTGCGACCTTCTCAGCCCGAGCTACACTCAAGAGTACACGATCAATGAAACCCTATGGGGAAAATCAAACTCCGACATGGTACAAGTTGCAAGCTCACCCAGCTAGCCTATGATGGGCTGTCACTAGATAGGCTTAACTGTCAACTTTCCCATGGCTGCGTCATTCTCAGCCCGAGCTACACTCAAGAGTACACGATCAATGAAGCGCTAAGGGGAAAGTAGAAATCCTGCTTCATACAAGTTGCCGAGTGAGCGATCAATGAAACCCTATGGTGAAAATCAAACTCCGGCATGATACAAGTTGCAAGATCACCCAGCTAGCCTATGATGGGTTGTCACTAGATAGGCTTAACTGTTAACTTTCCCATGGCTGCGACCTTCTCAGCCCGAGCTACACTCAAGAGTACACGATCAATGAAACCCTATGGGGAAAATCAAACTCCGACATGGTACAAGTTGCAAGCTCACCCAGCTAGCCTATGATGGGCTGTCACTAGATAGGCTTATCTGTCAACTTTCCCATGGCTGCGTCATTCTCAGCCCGATCTACACTCAAGAGTACACGATCAATGAAGCGCTAAGGGGAAAGTAGAAATCCTGCTTGATACAAGTTGCCGAGTGAGCGATCAATGAAACCCTATGGTGAAAATCAAACTCCGGCATGATACAAGTTGCAAGATCACCCAGCTAGCCTATGATGGGTTGTCACTAGATAGGCTTAACTGTCAACTTTCCCATGGCTGCGACCTTCTCAGCCCGAGCTACACTCAAGAGTACACGATCAATGAAACCCTATGGGGAAAATCAAACTCCGACATGGTACAAGTTGCAAGCTCACCCAGCTAGCCTATGATGGGCTGTCACTAGATAGGCTTAACTGTCAACTTTCCCATGGCTGCGTCATTCTCAGCCCGATCTACACTCAAGAGTACACGATCAATGAAGCGCTAAGGGGAAAGTAGAAATCCTGCTTCATACAAGTTGCCGAGTAAGCGATCAATGAAACCCTATGGTGAAAATCAAACTCCGGCATGATACAAGTTGCAAGATCACCCAGCTAGCCTATGATGGGTTGTCACTAGATAGGCTTAACTGTCAACTTTCCCATGGCTGCGACCTTCTCAGCCCGAGCTACACTCAAGAGTACACGATCAATGAAACCCTATGGGGAAATCAAACTCCGACATGGTACAAGTTGCAAGCTCACCCAGCTAGCCTATGATGGGCTGTCACTAGATAGGCTTAACTGTCAACTTTCCCATGGCTGCGTCATTCTCAGCCCGAGCTACACTCAAGAGTACACGATCAATGAAACCCTATGGGGAAAATCAAACTCCGACATGGTACAAGTTGCAAGATCACCCAGCTAGCCTATGATGGGCTGTCACTAGATAGGCTTAACTGTCAACTTTCCCATGGCTGCGTCATTCTCAGCCCGAGCTACACTCAAGAGTACACGATCAATGAAGCGCTAAGGGGAAAGTAGAAATCCTGCTTGATACAAGTTGCCGAGTGAGCGATCAATGAAACCCTATGGTGAAAATCAAACTCCGGCATGATACAAGTTGCAAGATCACCCAGCTAGCCTATGATGGGTTGTCACTAGATAGGCTTAACTGTCAACTTTCCCATGGCTGCGACCTTCTCAGCCCGAGCTACACTCAAGAGTACACGATCAATGAAACCCTATGGGGAAAATCAAACTCCGACATGGTACAAGTTGCAAGATCACCCAGCTAGCCTATGATGGGCTGTCACTAGATAGGCTTAACTGTGAACTTTCCCATGGCTGCGTCATTCTCAGTCCGATCTACACTCAAGAGTACACGATCAATGAAGCGCTAAGGGGAAAGTAGAAATCCTGCTTCATACAAGTTGCCGAGTAAGCGATCAATGAAACCCTATGGTGAAAATCAAACTCCGGCATGATACAAGTTGCAAGATCACCCAGCTAGCCTATGATGGGTTGTCACTAGATAGGCTTAACTGTCAACTTTCCCATGGCTGCGACCTTCTCAGCCCGAGCTACACTCAAGAGTACACGATCAATGAAACCCTATGGGGAAAATCAAACTCCGACATGGTACAAGTTACAAGATCACCCAGCTAGCCTATGATGGGCTGTCACTAGATAGGCTTAACTGTCAACTTTCCCATGGCTGCGTCATTCTCAGCCCGATCTACACTCAAGAGTACACGATCAATGAAGCGCTAAGGGGAAAGTAGAAATCCTGCTTCATACAAGTTGCCGAGTGAGCGATCAATGAAACCCTATGGTGAAAATCAAACTCCGGCATGATACAAGTTGCAAGATCACCCAGCTAGCCTATGATGGGTTGTCACTAGATAGGCTTAACTGTCAACTTTCCCATGGCTGCGACCTTCTCAGCCCGAGCTACACTCAAGAGTACACGATCAATGAAACCCTATGGGGAAAATCAAACTCCGACATGGTACAAGTTACAAGATCACCCAGCTAGCCTATGATGGGCTGTCACTAGATAGGCTTAACTGTCAACTTTCCCATGGCTGCGTCATTCTCAGCCCGATCTACACTCAAGAGTACACGATCAATGAAGCGCTAAGGGGAAAGTAGAAATCCTGCTTCATACAAGTTGCCGAGTGAGCGATCAATGAAACCCTATGGGGAAAATCAAACTCCGACATGGTACAAGTTGCAAGCTCACCCAGCTAGCCTATGATGGGCTGTCACTAGATAGGCTTATCTGTCAACTTTCCCATGGCTGCGTCATTCTCAGCCCGAGCTACACTCAAGAGTACACGATCAATGAAGCGCTAAGGGGAAAGTAGAAATCCTGCTTGATACAAGTTGCCGAGTGAGCGATCAATGAAACCCTATGGTGAAAATCAAACTCCGGCATGATACAAGTTGCAAGATCACCCAGCTAGCCTATGATGGGTTGTCACTAGATAGGCTTAACTGTCAACTTTCCCATGGCTGCGACCTTCTCAGCCCGAGCTACACTCAAGAGTACACGATCAATGAAACCCTATGGGGAAAATCAAACTCCGACATGGTACAAGTTGCAAGCTCACCCAGCTAGCCTATGATGGGCTGTCACTAGATAGGCTTAACTGTCAACTTTCCCATGGCTGCGTCATTCTCAGCCCGATCTACACTCAAGAGTACACGATCAATGAAGCGCTAAGGGGAAAGTAGAAATCCTGCTTCATACAAGTTGCTGAGTAAGCGATCAATGAAACCCTATGGTGAAAATCAAACTCCGGCATGATACAAGTTGCAAGATCACCCAGCTAGCCTATGATGGGTTGTCACTAGATAGGCTTAACTGTCAACTTTCCCATGGCTGCGACCTTCTCAGCCCGAGCTACACTCAAGAGTACACGATCAATGAAACCCTATGGGGAAAATCAAACTCCGGCATGATACAAGTTGCAAGATCACCCAGCTAGCCTATGATGGGTTGTCACTAGATAGGCTTAACTGTCAACTTTCCCATAGCTGCGACCTTCTCAGCCCGAGCTACACTCAAGAGTACACGATCAATGAAACCCTATGGGGAAAATCAAACTCCGACATGGTACAAGTTGCAAGATCACCCAGCTAGCCTATGATGGGCTGTCACTAGATAGGCTTAACTGTCAACTTTCCCATGGCTGCGTCATTCTCAGTCCGATCTACACTCAAGAGTACACGATCAATGAAGCGCTAAGGGGAAAGTAGAAATCCTGCTTCATACAAGTTGCCGAGTAAGCGATCAATGAAACCCTATGGTGAAAATCAAACTCCGGCATGATACAAGTTGCAAGATCACCCAGCTAGCCTATGATGGGTTGTCACTAGATAGGCTTAACTGTCAACTTTCCCATGGCTGCGACCTTCTCAGCCCGAGCTACACTCAAGAGTACACGATCAATGAAACCCTATGGGGAAAATCAAACTCCGACATGGTACAAGTTACAAGATCACCCAGCTAGCCTATGATGGGCTGTCACTAGATAGGCTTAACTGTCAACTTTCCCATGGCTGCGTCATTCTCAGCCCGATCTACACTCAAGAGTACACGATCAATGAAGCGCTAAGGGGAAAGTAGAAATCCTGCTTCATACAAGTTGCCGAGTAAGCGATCAATGAAACCCTATGGTGAAAATCAAACTCCGGCATGATACAAGTTGCAAGATCACCCAGCTAGCCTATGATGGGTTGTCACTAGATAGGCTTAACTGTCAACTTTCCCATGGCTGCGACCTTCTCAGCCCGAGCTACACTCAAGAGTACACGATCAATGAAACCCTATGGGGAAAATCAAACTCCGACATGGTACAAGTTACAAGATCACCCAGCTAGCCTATGATGGGCTGTCACTAGATAGGCTTAACTGTCAACTTTCCCATGGCTGCGTCATTCTCAGCCCGATCTACACTCAAGAGTACACGATCAATGAAGCGCTAAGGGGAAAGTAGAAATCCTGCTTCATACAAGTTGCCGAGTGAGCGATCAATGAAACCCTATGGTGAAAATCAAACTCCGGCATGATACAAGTTGCAAGATCACCCAGCTAGCCTATGATGGGTTGTCACTAGATAGGCTTAACTGTCAACTTTCCCATGGCTGCGACCTTCTCAGCCCGAGCTACACTCAAGAGTACACGATCAATGAAACCCTATGGGGAAAATCAAACTCCGACATGGTACAAGTTGCAAGCTCACCCAGCTAGCCTATGATGGGCTGTCACTAGATAGGCTTAACTGTCAACTTTCCCATGGCTGCGTCATTCTCAGCCCGAGCTACACTCAAGAGTACACGATCAATGAAGCGCTAAGGGGAAAGTAGAAATCCTGCTTCATACAAGTTGCCGAGTGAGCGATCAATGAAACCCTATGGTGAAAATCAAACTCCGGCATGATACAAGTTGCAAGATCACCCAGCTAGCCTATGATGGGTTGTCACTAGATAGGCTTAACTGTTAACTTTCCCATGGCTGCGACCTTCTCAGCCCGAGCTACACTCAAGAGTACACGATCAATGAAACCCTATGGGGAAAATCAAACTCCGACATGGTACAAGTTGCAAGCTCACCCAGCTAGCCTATGATGGGCTGTCACTAGATAGGCTTATCTGTCAACTTTCCCATGGCTGCGTCATTCTCAGCCCGATCTACACTCAAGAGTACACGATCAATGAAGCGCTAAGGGGAAAGTAGAAATCCTGCTTGATACAAGTTGCCGAGTGAGCGATCAATGAAACCCTATGGTGAAAATCAAACTCCGGCATGATACAAGTTGCAAGATCACCCAGCTAGCCTATGATGGGTTGTCACTAGATAGGCTTAACTGTCAACTTTCCCATGGCTGCGACCTTCTCAGCCCGAGCTACACTCAAGAGTACACGATCAATGAAACCCTATGGGGAAAATCAAACTCCGACATGGTACAAGTTGCAAGCTCACCCAGCTAGCCTATGATGGGCTGTCACTAGATAGGCTTAACTGTCAACTTTCCCATGGCTGCGTCATTCTCAGCCCGAGCTACACTCAAGAGTACACGATCAATGAAGCGCTAAGGGGAAAGTAGAAATCCTGCTTCATACAAGTTGCCGAGTAAGCGATCAATGAAACCCTATGGTGAAAATCAAACTCCGGCATAATACAAGTTGCAAGATCACCCAGCTAGCCTATGATGGGTTGTCACTAGATAGGCTTAACTGTCAACTTTCCCATGGCTGCGACCTTCTCAGCCCGAGCTACACTCAAGAGTACACGATCAATGAAACCCTATGGGGAAAATCAAACTCCGACATGGTACAAGTTTCAAGATCACCCAGCTAGCCTATGATGGGCTGTCACTAGATAGGCTTAACTGTCAACTTTCCCATGGCTGCGTCATTCTCAGCCCGATCTACACTCAAGAGTACACGATCAATGAAGCGCTAAGGGGAAAGTAGAAATCCTGCTTCATACAAGTTGCCGAGTAAGCGATCAATGAAACCCTATGGTGAAAATCAAACTCCGGCATAATACAAGTTGCAAGATCACCCAGCTAGCCTATGATGGGTTGTCACTAGATAGGCTTAACTGTCAACTTTCCCATGGCTGCGACCTTCTCAGCCCGAGCTACACTCAAGAGTACACGATCAATGAAACCCTATGGGGAAAATCAAACTCCGACATGGTACAAGTTTCAAGATCACCCAGCTAGCCTATGATGGGCTGTCACTAGATAGGCTTAACTGTCAACTTTCCCATGGCTGCGTCATTCTCAGCCCGATCTACACTCAAGAGTACACGATCAATGAAGCGCTAAGGGGAAAGTAGAAATCCTGCTTGATACAAGTTGCCGAGTGAGCGATCAATGAAACCCTATGGTGAAAATCAAACTCCGGCATGATACAAGTTGCAAGATCACCCAGCTAGCCTATGATGGGTTGTCACTAGATAGGCTTAACTGTCAACTTTCCCATGGCTGCGACCTTCTCAGCCCGAGCTACACTCAAGAGTACACGATCAATGAAACCCTATGGGGAAAATCAAACTCCGACATGGTACAAGTTTCAAGATCACCCAGCTAGCCTATGATGGGCTGTCACTAGATAGGCTTAACTGTCAACTTTCCCATGGCTGCGTCATTCTCAGCCCGAGCTACACTCAAGAGTACACGATCAATGAAGCGCTAAGGGGAAAGTAGAAATCCTGCTTCATACAAGTTGCCGAGTAAGCGATCAATGAAACCCTATGGTGAAAATCAAACTCCGGCATAATACAAGTTGCAAGATCACCCAGCTAGCCTATGATGGGTTGTCACTAGATAGGCTTAACTGTCAACTTTCCCATGGCTGCGACCTTCTCAGCCCGAGCTACACTCAAGAGTACACGATCAATGAAACCCTATGGGGAAAATCAAACTCCGACATGGTACAAGTTTCAAGATCACCCAGCTAGCCTATGATGGGCTGTCACTAGATAGGCTTAACTGTCAACTTTCCCATGGCTGCGTCATTCTCAGCCCGATCTACACTCAAGAGTACACGATCAATGAAGCGCTAAGGGGAAAGTAGAAATCCTGCTTGATACAAGTTGCCGAGTGAGCGATCAATGAAACCCTATGGTGAAAATCAAACTCCGGCATGATACAAGTTGCAAGATCACCCAGCTAGCCTATGATGGGTTGTCACTAGATAGGCTTAACTGTCAACTTTCCCATGGCTGCGACCTTCTCAGCCCGAGCTACACTCAAGAGTACACGATCAATGAAACCCTATGGGGAAAATCAAACTCCGACATGGTACAAGTTGCAAGCTCACCCAGCTAGCCTATGATGGGCTGTCACTAGATAGGCTTAACTGTCAACTTTCCCATGGCTGCGTCATTCTCAGCCCGAGCTACACTCAAGAGTACACGATCAATGAAGCGCTAAGGGGAAAGTAGAAATCCTGCTTGATACAAGTTGCCGAGTGAGCGATCAATGAAACCCTATGGTGAAAATCAAACTCCGGCATGATACAAGTTGCAAGATCACCCAGCTAGCCTATGATGGGTTGTCACTAGATAGGCTTAACTGTCAACTTTCCCATGGCTGCGACCTTCTCAGCCCGAGCTACACTCAAGAGTACACGATCAATGAAACCCTATGGGGAAAATCAAACTCCGACATGGTACAAGTTGCAAGCTCACCCAGCTAGCCTATGATGGGCTGTCACTAGATAGGCTTAACTGTCAACTTTCCCATGGCTGCGTCATTCTCAGCCCGATCTACACTCAAGAGTACACGATCAATGAAGCGCTAAGGGGAAAGTAGAAATCCTGCTTCATACAAGTTGCCGAGTAAGCGATCAATGAAACCCTATGGTGAAAATCAAACTCCGGCATGATACAAGTTGCAAGATCACCCAGCTAGCCTATGATGGGTTGTCACTAGATAGGCTTAACTGTCAACTTTCCCATGGCTGCGACCTTCTCAGCCCGAGCTACACTCAAGAGTATACGATCAATGAAACCCTATGGGGAAAATCAAACTCCGACATGGTACAAGTTACAAGATCACCCAGCTAGCCTATGATGGGCTGTCACTAGATAGGCTTAACTGTCAACTTTCCCATGGCTGCGTCATTCTCAGCCCGATCTACACTCAAGAGTACACGATCAATGAAGCGCTAAGGGGAAAGTAGAAATCCTGCTTCATACAAGTTGCCGAGTAAGCGATCAATGAAACCCTATGGTGGAAATCAAACTCCGGCATGATACAAGTTGCAAGATCACCCAGCTAGCCTATGATGGGTTGTCACTAGATAGGCTTAACTGTCAACTTTCCCATGGCTGCGACCTTCTCAGCCCGAGCTACACTCAAGAGTACACGATCAATGAAACCCTATGGGGAAAATCAAACTCCGACATGGTACAAGTTACAAGATCACCCAGCTAGCCTATGATGGGCTGTCACTAGATAGGCTTAACTGTCAACTTTCCCATGGCTGCGTCATTCTCAGCCCGATCTACACTCAAGAGTACACGATCAATGAAGCGCTAAGGGGAAAGTAGAAATCCTGCTTCATACAAGTTGCCGAGTGAGCGATCAATGAAACCCTATGGTGAAAATCAAACTCCGGCATGATACAAGTTGCAAGATCACCCAGCTAGCCTATGATGGGTTGTCACTAGATAGGCTTAACTGTCAACTTTCCCATGGCTGCGACCTTCTCAGCCCGAGCTACACTCAAGAGTACACGATCAATGAAACCCTATGGGGAAAATCAAACTCCGACATGGTACAAGTTGCAAGCTCACCCAGCTAGCCTATGATGGGCTGTCACTAGATAGGCTTAACTGTCAACTTTCCCATGGCTGCGTCATTCTCAGCCCGAGCTACACTCAAGAGTACACGATCAATGAAGCGCTAAGGGGAAAGTAGAAATCCTGCTTCATACAAAATGCCGAGTAAGCGATCAAGGAAACCCTATGGTGAAAATCAAACTCCGGCATGATACAAGTTGCAAGATCACCCAGCTAGCCTATGATGGGTTGTCACTAGATAGGCTTAACTGTCAACTTTCCCATGGCTGCGACCTTCTCAGCCCGAGCTACACTCAAGAGTACACAATCAATGAAACCCTATGGGGAAAATCAAACTCCGACATGGTACAAGTTGCAAGCTCACCCAGCTAGCCTATGATGGGCTGTCACTAGATAGGCTTAACTGTCAACTTTCCCATGGCTGCGTCATTCTCAGCCCGAGCTACACTCAAGAGTACACGATCAATGAAGCGCTAAGGGGAAAGTAGAAATCCTGCTTCATACAAGTTGCCGAGTAAGCGATCAATGAAACCCTATGGTGAAAATCAAACTCCGGCATGATACAAGTTGCAAGATCACCCAGCTAGCCTATGATGGATTGTCACTAGATAGGCTTAACTGTCAACTTTCCCATGGCTGCCACCTTCTCAGCCCGAGCTACACTCAAGAGTACACGATCAATGAAACCCTATGGGGAAAATCAAACTCCGACATGGTACAAGTTGCAAGCTCACCCAGCTAGCCTATGATGGGCTGTCACTAGATAGGCTTAACTGTCAACTTTCCCATGGCTGCGTCATTCTCAGCCCGAGCTACACTCAAGAGTACACGATCAATGAAACCCTATGGGGAAAATCAAACTCCGACATGGTACAAGTTGCAAGATCACCCAGCTAGCCTATGATGGGCTGTCACTAGATAGGCTTAACTGTCAACTTTCCCATGGCTGCGTCATTCTCAGCCCGAGCTACACTCAAGAGTACACGATCAATGAAGCGCTAAGGGGAAAGTAGAAATCCTGCTTGATACAAGTTGCCGAGTGAGCGATCAATGAAACCCTATGGTGAAAATCAAACTCCGGCATGATACAAGTTGCAAGATCACCCAGCTAGCCTATGATGGGTTGTCACTAGATAGGCTTAACTGTCAACTTTCCCATGGCTGCGACCTTCTCAGCCCGAGCTACACTCAAGAGTACACGATCAATGAAACCCTATGGGGAAAATCAAACTCCGACATGGTACAAGTTGCAAGATCACCCAGCTAGCCTATGATGGGCTGTCACTAGATAGGCTTAACTGTGAACTTTCCCATGGCTGCGTCATTCTCAGTCCGATCTACACTCAAGAGTACACGATCAATGAAGCGCTAAGGGGAAAGTAGAAATCCTGCTTCATACAAGTTGCCGAGTAAGCGATCAATGAAACCCTATGGTGAAAATCAAACTCCGGCATGATACAAGTTGCAAGATCACCCAGCTAGCCTATGATGGGTTGTCACTAGATAGGCTTAACTGTCAACTTTCCCATGGCTGCGACCTTCTCAGCCCGAGCTACACTCAAGAGTACACGATCAATGAAACCCTATGGGGAAAATCAAACTCCGACATGGTACAAGTTACAAGATCACCCAGCTAGCCTATGATGGGCTGTCACTAGATAGGCTTAACTGTCAACTTTCCCATGGCTGCGTCATTCTCAGCCCGATCTACACTCAAGAGTACACGATCAATGAAGCGCTAAGGGGAAAGTAGAAATCCTGCTTCATACAAGTTGCCGAGTGAGCGATCAATGAAACCCTATGGTGAAAATCAAACTCCGGCATGATACAAGTTGCAAGATCACCCAGCTAGCCTATGATGGGTTGTCACTAGATAGGCTTAACTGTCAACTTTCCCATGGCTGCGACCTTCTCAGCCCGAGCTACACTCAAGAGTACACGATCAATGAAACCCTATGGGGAAAATCAAACTCCGACATGGTACAAGTTGCAAGCTCACCCAGCTAGCCTATGATGGGCTGTCACTAGATAGGCTTATCTGTCAACTTTCCCATGGCTGCGTCATTCTCAGCCCGAGCTACACTCAAGAGTACACGATCAATGAAGCGCTAAGGGGAAAGTAGAAATCCTGCTTGATACAAGTTGCCGAGTGAGCGATCAATGAAACCCTATGGTGAAAATCAAACTCCGGCATGATACAAGTTGCAAGATCACCCAGCTAGCCTATGATGGGTTGTCACTAGATAGGCTTAACTGTCAACTTTCCCATGGCTGCGACCTTCTCAGCCCGAGCTACACTCAAGAGTACACGATCAATGAAACCCTATGGGGAAAATCAAACTCCGACATGGTACAAGTTGCAAGCTCACCCAGCTAGCCTATGATGGGCTGTCACTAGATAGGCTTAACTGTCAACTTTCCCATGGCTGCGTCATTCTCAGCCCGATCTACACTCAAGAGTACACGATCAATGAAGCGCTAAGGGGAAAGTAGAAATCCTGCTTCATACAAGTTGCTGAGTAAGCGATCAATGAAACCCTATGGTGAAAATCAAACTCCGGCATGATACAAGTTGCAAGATCACCCAGCTAGCCTATGATGGGTTGTCACTAGATAGGCTTAACTGTCAACTTTCCCATGGCTGCGACCTTCTCAGCCCGAGCTACACTCAAGAGTACACGATCAATGAAACCCTATGGGGAAAATCAAACTCCGGCATGATACAAGTTGCAAGATCACCCAGCTAGCCTATGATGGGTTGTCACTAGATAGGCTTAACTGTCAACTTTCCCATGGCTGCGACCTTCTCAGCCCGAGCTACACTCAAGAGTATACGATCAATGAAACCCTATGGGGAAAATCAAACTCCGACATGGTACAAGTTACAAGATCACCCAGCTAGCCTATGATGGGCTGTCACTAGATAGGCTTAACTGTCAACTTTCCCATGGCTGCGTCATTCTCAGCCCGATCTACACTCAAGAGTACACGATCAATGAAGCGCTAAGGGGAAAGTAGAAATCCTGCTTCATACAAGTTGCCGAGTAAGCGATCAATGAAACCCTATGGTGAAAATCAAACTCCGGCATGATACAAGTTGCAAGATCACCCAGCTAGCCTATGATGGGTTGTCACTAGATAGGCTTAACTGTCAACTTTCCCATGGCTGCGACCTTCTCAGCCCGAGCTACACTCAAGAGTACACGATCAATGAAACCCTATGGGGAAAATCAAACTCCGACATGGTACAAGTTACAAGATCACCCAGCTAGCCTATGATGGGCTGTCACTAGATAGGCTTAACTGTCAACTTTCCCATGGCTGCGTCATTCTCAGCCCGATCTACACTCAAGAGTACACGATCAATGAAGCGCTAAGGGGAAAGTAGAAATCCTGCTTCATACAAGTTGCCGAGTAAGCGATCAATGAAACCCTATGGTGAAAATCAAACTCCGGCATGATACAAGTTGCAAGATCACCCAGCTAGCCTATGATGGGTTGTCACTAGATAGGCTTAACTGTCAACTTTCCCATGGCTGCGACCTTCTCAGCCCGAGCTACACTCAAGAGTACACGATCAATGAAACCCTATGGGGAAAATCAAACTCCGACATGGTACAAGTTACAAGATCACCCAGCTAGCCTATGATGGGCTGTCACTAGATAGGCTTAACTGTCAACTTTCCCATGGCTGCGTCATTCTCAGCCCGATCTACACTCAAGAGTACACGATCAATGAAGCGCTAAGGGGAAAGTAGAAATCCTGCTTCATACAAGTTGCCGAGTGAGCGATCAATGAAACCCTATGGTGAAAATCAAACTCCGGCATGATACAAGTTGCAAGATCACCCAGCTAGCCTATGATGGGTTGTCACTAGATAGGCTTAACTGTCAACTTTCCCATGGCTGCGACCTTCTCAGCCCGAGCTACACTCAAGAGTACACGATCAATGAAACCCTATGGGGAAAATCAAACTCCGACATGGTACAAGTTGCAAGCTCACCCAGCTAGCCTATGATGGGCTGTCACTAGATAGGCTTAACTGTCAACTTTCCCATGGCTGCGTCATTCTCAGCCCGAGCTACACTCAAGAGTACACGATCAATGAAGCGCTAAGGGGAAAGTAGAAATCCTGCTTCATACAAGTTGCCGAGTGAGCGATCAATGAAACCCTATGGTGAAAATCAAACTCCGGCATGATACAAGTTGCAAGATCACCCAGCTAGCCTATGATGGGTTGTCACTAGATAGGCTTAACTGTTAACTTTCCCATGGCTGCGACCTTCTCAGCCCGAGCTACACTCAAGAGTACACGATCAATGAAACCCTATGGGGAAAATCAAACTCCGACATGGTACAAGTTGCAAGCTCACCCAGCTAGCCTATGATGGGCTGTCACTAGATAGGCTTATCTGTCAACTTTCCCATGGCTGCGTCATTCTCAGCCCGATCTACACTCAAGAGTACACGATCAATGAAGCGCTAAGGGGAAAGTAGAAATCCTGCTTGATACAAGTTGCCGAGTGAGCGATCAATGAAACCCTATGGTGAAAATCAAACTCCGGCATGATACAAGTTGCAAGATCACCCAGCTAGCCTATGATGGGTTGTCACTAGATAGGCTTAACTGTCAACTTTCCCATGGCTGCGACCTTCTCAGCCCGAGCTACACTCAAGAGTACACGATCAATGAAACCCTATGGGGAAAATCAAACTCCGACATGGTACAAGTTGCAAGCTCACCCAGCTAGCCTATGATGGGCTGTCACTAGATAGGCTTAACTGTCAACTTTCCCATGGCTGCGTCATTCTCAGCCCGAGCTACACTCAAGAGTACACGATCAATGAAGCGCTAAGGGGAAAGTAGAAATCCTGCTTCATACAAGTTGCCGAGTAAGCGATCAATGAAACCCTATGGTGAAAATCAAACTCCGGCATAATACAAGTTGCAAGATCACCCAGCTAGCCTATGATGGGTTGTCACTAGATAGGCTTAACTGTCAACTTTCCCATGGCTGCGACCTTCTCAGCCCGAGCTACACTCAAGAGTACACGATCAATGAAACCCTATGGGGAAAATCAAACTCCGACATGGTACAAGTTTCAAGATCACCCAGCTAGCCTATGATGGGCTGTCACTAGATAGGCTTAACTGTCAACTTTCCCATGGCTGCGTCATTCTCAGCCCGATCTACACTCAAGAGTACACGATCAATGAAGCGCTAAGGGGAAAGTAGAAATCCTGCTTCATACAAGTTGCCGAGTAAGCGATCAATGAAACCCTATGGTGAAAATCAAACTCCGGCATAATACAAGTTGCAAGATCACCCAGCTAGCCTATGATGGGTTGTCACTAGATAGGCTTAACTGTCAACTTTCCCATGGCTGCGACCTTCTCAGCCCGAGCTACACTCAAGAGTACACGATCAATGAAACCCTATGGGGAAAATCAAACTCCGACATGGTACAAGTTTCAAGATCACCCAGCTAGCCTATGATGGGCTGTCACTAGATAGGCTTAACTGTCAACTTTCCCATGGCTGCGTCATTCTCAGCCCGATCTACACTCAAGAGTACACGATCAATGAAGCGCTAAGGGGAAAGTAGAAATCCTGCTTGATACAAGTTGCCGAGTGAGCGATCAATGAAACCCTATGGTGAAAATCAAACTCCGGCATGATACAAGTTGCAAGATCACCCAGCTAGCCTATGATGGGTTGTCACTAGATAGGCTTAACTGTCAACTTTCCCATGGCTGCGACCTTCTCAGCCCGAGCTACACTCAAGAGTACACGATCAATGAAACCCTATGGGGAAAATCAAACTCCGACATGGTACAAGTTTCAAGATCACCCAGCTAGCCTATGATGGGCTGTCACTAGATAGGCTTAACTGTCAACTTTCCCATGGCTGCGTCATTCTCAGCCCGAGCTACACTCAAGAGTACACGATCAATGAAGCGCTAAGGGGAAAGTAGAAATCCTGCTTCATACAAGTTGCCGAGTAAGCGATCAATGAAACCCTATGGTGAAAATCAAACTCCGGCATAATACAAGTTGCAAGATCACCCAGCTAGCCTATGATGGGTTGTCACTAGATAGGCTTAACTGTCAACTTTCCCATGGCTGCGACCTTCTCAGCCCGAGCTACACTCAAGAGTACACGATCAATGAAACCCTATGGGGAAAATCAAACTCCGACATGGTACAAGTTTCAAGATCACCCAGCTAGCCTATGATGGGCTGTCACTAGATAGGCTTAACTGTCAACTTTCCCATGGCTGCGTCATTCTCAGCCCGATCTACACTCAAGAGTACACGATCAATGAAGCGCTAAGGGGAAAGTAGAAATCCTGCTTGATACAAGTTGCCGAGTGAGCGATCAATGAAACCCTATGGTGAAAATCAAACTCCGGCATGATACAAGTTGCAAGATCACCCAGCTAGCCTATGATGGGTTGTCACTAGATAGGCTTAACTGTCAACTTTCCCATGGCTGCGACCTTCTCAGCCCGAGCTACACTCAAGAGTACACGATCAATGAAACCCTATGGGGAAAATCAAACTCCGACATGGTACAAGTTGCAAGCTCACCCAGCTAGCCTATGATGGGCTGTCACTAGATAGGCTTAACTGTCAACTTTCCCATGGCTGCGTCATTCTCAGCCCGAGCTACACTCAAGAGTACACGATCAATGAAGCGCTAAGGGGAAAGTAGAAATCCTGCTTCATACAAGTTGCCGAGTGAGCGATCAATGAAACCCTATGGTGAAAATCAAACTCCGGCATGATACAAGTTGCAAGATCACCCAGCTAGCCTATGATGGGTTGTCACTAGATAGGCTTAACTGTTAACTTTCCCATGGCTGCGACCTTCTCAGCCCGAGCTACACTCAAGAGTACACGATCAATGAAACCCTATGGGGAAAATCAAACTCCGACATGGTACAAGTTGCAAGCTCACCCAGCTAGCCTATGATGGGCTGTCACTAGATAGGCTTATCTGTCAACTTTCCCATGGCTGCGTCATTCTCAGCCCGATCTACACTCAAGAGTACACGATCAATGAAGCGCTAAGGGGAAAGTAGAAATCCTGCTTGATACAAGTTGCCGAGTGAGCGATCAATGAAACCCTATGGTGAAAATCAAACTCCGGCATGATACAAGTTGCAAGATCACCCAGCTAGCCTATGATGGGTTGTCACTAGATAGGCTTAACTGTCAACTTTCCCATGGCTGCGACCTTCTCAGCCCGAGCTACACTCAAGAGTACACGATCAATGAAACCCTATGGGGAAAATCAAACTCCGACATGGTACAAGTTGCAAGCTCACCCAGCTAGCCTATGATGGGCTGTCACTAGATAGGCTTAACTGTCAACTTTCCCATGGCTGCGTCATTCTCAGCCCGATCTACACTCAAGAGTACACGATCAATGAAGCGCTAAGGGGAAAGTAGAAATCCTGCTTCATACAAGTTGCCGAGTAAGCGATCAATGAAACCCTATGGTGAAAATCAAACTCCGGCATGATACAAGTTGCAAGATCACCCAGCTAGCCTATGATGGGTTGTCACTAGATAGGCTTAACTGTCAACTTTCCCATGGCTGCGACCTTCTCAGCCCGAGCTACACTCAAGAGTACACGATCAATGAAACCCTATGGGGAAATCAAACTCCGACATGGTACAAGTTGCAAGCTCACCCAGCTAGCCTATGATGGGCTGTCACTAGATAGGCTTAACTGTCAACTTTCCCATGGCTGCGTCATTCTCAGCCCGAGCTACACTCAAGAGTACACGATCAATGAAACCCTATGGGGAAAATCAAACTCCGACATGGTACAAGTTGCAAGATCACCCAGCTAGCCTATGATGGGCTGTCACTAGATAGGCTTAACTGTCAACTTTCCCATGGCTGCGTCATTCTCAGCCCGAGCTACACTCAAGAGTACACGATCAATGAAGCGCTAAGGGGAAAGTAGAAATCCTGCTTGATACAAGTTGCCGAGTGAGCGATCAATGAAACCCTATGGTGAAAATCAAACTCCGGCATGATACAAGTTGCAAGATCACCCAGCTAGCCTATGATGGGTTGTCACTAGATAGGCTTAACTGTCAACTTTCCCATGGCTGCGACCTTCTCAGCCCGAGCTACACTCAAGAGTACACGATCAATGAAACCCTATGGGGAAAATCAAACTCCGACATGGTACAAGTTGCAAGATCACCCAGCTAGCCTATGATGGGCTGTCACTAGATAGGCTTAACTGTGAACTTTCCCATGGCTGCGTCATTCTCAGTCCGATCTACACTCAAGAGTACACGATCAATGAAGCGCTAAGGGGAAAGTAGAAATCCTGCTTCATACAAGTTGCCGAGTAAGCGATCAATGAAACCCTATGGTGAAAATCAAACTCCGGCATGATACAAGTTGCAAGATCACCCAGCTAGCCTATGATGGGTTGTCACTAGATAGGCTTAACTGTCAACTTTCCCATGGCTGCGACCTTCTCAGCCCGAGCTACACTCAAGAGTACACGATCAATGAAACCCTATGGGGAAAATCAAACTCCGACATGGTACAAGTTACAAGATCACCCAGCTAGCCTATGATGGGCTGTCACTAGATAGGCTTAACTGTCAACTTTCCCATGGCTGCGTCATTCTCAGCCCGATCTACACTCAAGAGTACACGATCAATGAAGCGCTAAGGGGAAAGTAGAAATCCTGCTTCATACAAGTTGCCGAGTGAGCGATCAATGAAACCCTATGGTGAAAATCAAACTCCGGCATGATACAAGTTGCAAGATCACCCAGCTAGCCTATGATGGGTTGTCACTAGATAGGCTTAACTGTCAACTTTCCCATGGCTGCGACCTTCTCAGCCCGAGCTACACTCAAGAGTACACGATCAATGAAACCCTATGGGGAAAATCAAACTCCGACATGGTACAAGTTACAAGATCACCCAGCTAGCCTATGATGGGCTGTCACTAGATAGGCTTAACTGTCAACTTTCCCATGGCTGCGTCATTCTCAGCCCGATCTACACTCAAGAGTACACGATCAATGAAGCGCTAAGGGGAAAGTAGAAATCCTGCTTCATACAAGTTGCCGAGTGAGCGATCAATGAAACCCTATGGGGAAAATCAAACTCCGACATGGTACAAGTTGCAAGCTCACCCAGCTAGCCTATGATGGGCTGTCACTAGATAGGCTTATCTGTCAACTTTCCCATGGCTGCGTCATTCTCAGCCCGAGCTACACTCAAGAGTACACGATCAATGAAGCGCTAAGGGGAAAGTAGAAATCCTGCTTGATACAAGTTGCCGAGTGAGCGATCAATGAAACCCTATGGTGAAAATCAAACTCCGGCATGATACAAGTTGCAAGATCACCCAGCTAGCCTATGATGGGTTGTCACTAGATAGGCTTAACTGTCAACTTTCCCATGGCTGCGACCTTCTCAGCCCGAGCTACACTCAAGAGTACACGATCAATGAAACCCTATGGGGAAAATCAAACTCCGACATGGTACAAGTTGCAAGCTCACCCAGCTAGCCTATGATGGGCTGTCACTAGATAGGCTTAACTGTCAACTTTCCCATGGCTGCGTCATTCTCAGCCCGATCTACACTCAAGAGTACACGATCAATGAAGCGCTAAGGGGAAAGTAGAAATCCTGCTTCATACAAGTTGCTGAGTAAGCGATCAATGAAACCCTATGGTGAAAATCAAACTCCGGCATGATACAAGTTGCAAGATCACCCAGCTAGCCTATGATGGGTTGTCACTAGATAGGCTTAACTGTCAACTTTCCCATGGCTGCGACCTTCTCAGCCCGAGCTACACTCAAGAGTACACGATCAATGAAACCCTATGGGGAAAATCAAACTCCGGCATGATACAAGTTGCAAGATCACCCAGCTAGCCTATGATGGGTTGTCACTAGATAGGCTTAACTGTCAACTTTCCCATAGCTGCGACCTTCTCAGCCCGAGCTACACTCAAGAGTACACGATCAATGAAACCCTATGGGGAAAATCAAACTCCGACATGGTACAAGTTGCAAGATCACCCAGCTAGCCTATGATGGGCTGTCACTAGATAGGCTTAACTGTCAACTTTCCCATGGCTGCGTCATTCTCAGTCCGATCTACACTCAAGAGTACACGATCAATGAAGCGCTAAGGGGAAAGTAGAAATCCTGCTTCATACAAGTTGCCGAGTAAGCGATCAATGAAACCCTATGGTGAAAATCAAACTCCGGCATGATACAAGTTGCAAGATCACCCAGCTAGCCTATGATGGGTTGTCACTAGATAGGCTTAACTGTCAACTTTCCCATGGCTGCGACCTTCTCAGCCCGAGCTACACTCAAGAGTACACGATCAATGAAACCCTATGGGGAAAATCAAACTCCGACATGGTACAAGTTACAAGATCACCCAGCTAGCCTATGATGGGCTGTCACTAGATAGGCTTAACTGTCAACTTTCCCATGGCTGCGTCATTCTCAGCCCGATCTACACTCAAGAGTACACGATCAATGAAGCGCTAAGGGGAAAGTAGAAATCCTGCTTCATACAAGTTGCCGAGTAAGCGATCAATGAAACCCTATGGTGAAAATCAAACTCCGGCATGATACAAGTTGCAAGATCACCCAGCTAGCCTATGATGGGTTGTCACTAGATAGGCTTAACTGTCAACTTTCCCATGGCTGCGACCTTCTCAGCCCGAGCTACACTCAAGAGTACACGATCAATGAAACCCTATGGGGAAAATCAAACTCCGACATGGTACAAGTTACAAGATCACCCAGCTAGCCTATGATGGGCTGTCACTAGATAGGCTTAACTGTCAACTTTCCCATGGCTGCGTCATTCTCAGCCCGATCTACACTCAAGAGTACACGATCAATGAAGCGCTAAGGGGAAAGTAGAAATCCTGCTTCATACAAGTTGCCGAGTGAGCGATCAATGAAACCCTATGGTGAAAATCAAACTCCGGCATGATACAAGTTGCAAGATCACCCAGCTAGCCTATGATGGGTTGTCACTAGATAGGCTTAACTGTCAACTTTCCCATGGCTGCGACCTTCTCAGCCCGAGCTACACTCAAGAGTACACGATCAATGAAACCCTATGGGGAAAATCAAACTCCGACATGGTACAAGTTGCAAGCTCACCCAGCTAGCCTATGATGGGCTGTCACTAGATAGGCTTAACTGTCAACTTTCCCATGGCTGCGTCATTCTCAGCCCGAGCTACACTCAAGAGTACACGATCAATGAAGCGCTAAGGGGAAAGTAGAAATCCTGCTTCATACAAGTTGCCGAGTGAGCGATCAATGAAACCCTATGGTGAAAATCAAACTCCGGCATGATACAAGTTGCAAGATCACCCAGCTAGCCTATGATGGGTTGTCACTAGATAGGCTTAACTGTTAACTTTCCCATGGCTGCGACCTTCTCAGCCCGAGCTACACTCAAGAGTACACGATCAATGAAACCCTATGGGGAAAATCAAACTCCGACATGGTACAAGTTGCAAGCTCACCCAGCTAGCCTATGATGGGCTGTCACTAGATAGGCTTATCTGTCAACTTTCCCATGGCTGCGTCATTCTCAGCCCGATCTACACTCAAGAGTACACGATCAATGAAGCGCTAAGGGGAAAGTAGAAATCCTGCTTGATACAAGTTGCCGAGTGAGCGATCAATGAAACCCTATGGTGAAAATCAAACTCCGGCATGATACAAGTTGCAAGATCACCCAGCTAGCCTATGATGGGTTGTCACTAGATAGGCTTAACTGTCAACTTTCCCATGGCTGCGACCTTCTCAGCCCGAGCTACACTCAAGAGTACACGATCAATGAAACCCTATGGGGAAAATCAAACTCCGACATGGTACAAGTTGCAAGCTCACCCAGCTAGCCTATGATGGGCTGTCACTAGATAGGCTTAACTGTCAACTTTCCCATGGCTGCGTCATTCTCAGCCCGAGCTACACTCAAGAGTACACGATCAATGAAGCGCTAAGGGGAAAGTAGAAATCCTGCTTCATACAAGTTGCCGAGTAAGCGATCAATGAAACCCTATGGTGAAAATCAAACTCCGGCATAATACAAGTTGCAAGATCACCCAGCTAGCCTATGATGGGTTGTCACTAGATAGGCTTAACTGTCAACTTTCCCATGGCTGCGACCTTCTCAGCCCGAGCTACACTCAAGAGTACACGATCAATGAAACCCTATGGGGAAAATCAAACTCCGACATGGTACAAGTTTCAAGATCACCCAGCTAGCCTATGATGGGCTGTCACTAGATAGGCTTAACTGTCAACTTTCCCATGGCTGCGTCATTCTCAGCCCGATCTACACTCAAGAGTACACGATCAATGAAGCGCTAAGGGGAAAGTAGAAATCCTGCTTCATACAAGTTGCCGAGTAAGCGATCAATGAAACCCTATGGTGAAAATCAAACTCCGGCATAATACAAGTTGCAAGATCACCCAGCTAGCCTATGATGGGTTGTCACTAGATAGGCTTAACTGTCAACTTTCCCATGGCTGCGACCTTCTCAGCCCGAGCTACACTCAAGAGTACACGATCAATGAAACCCTATGGGGAAAATCAAACTCCGACATGGTACAAGTTTCAAGATCACCCAGCTAGCCTATGATGGGCTGTCACTAGATAGGCTTAACTGTCAACTTTCCCATGGCTGCGTCATTCTCAGCCCGATCTACACTCAAGAGTACACGATCAATGAAGCGCTAAGGGGAAAGTAGAAATCCTGCTTGATACAAGTTGCCGAGTGAGCGATCAATGAAACCCTATGGTGAAAATCAAACTCCGGCATGATACAAGTTGCAAGATCACCCAGCTAGCCTATGATGGGTTGTCACTAGATAGGCTTAACTGTCAACTTTCCCATGGCTGCGACCTTCTCAGCCCGAGCTACACTCAAGAGTACACGATCAATGAAACCCTATGGGGAAAATCAAACTCCGACATGGTACAAGTTTCAAGATCACCCAGCTAGCCTATGATGGGCTGTCACTAGATAGGCTTAACTGTCAACTTTCCCATGGCTGCGTCATTCTCAGCCCGAGCTACACTCAAGAGTACACGATCAATGAAGCGCTAAGGGGAAAGTAGAAATCCTGCTTCATACAAGTTGCCGAGTAAGCGATCAATGAAACCCTATGGTGAAAATCAAACTCCGGCATAATACAAGTTGCAAGATCACCCAGCTAGCCTATGATGGGTTGTCACTAGATAGGCTTAACTGTCAACTTTCCCATGGCTGCGACCTTCTCAGCCCGAGCTACACTCAAGAGTACACGATCAATGAAACCCTATGGGGAAAATCAAACTCCGACATGGTACAAGTTTCAAGATCACCCAGCTAGCCTATGATGGGCTGTCACTAGATAGGCTTAACTGTCAACTTTCCCATGGCTGCGTCATTCTCAGCCCGATCTACACTCAAGAGTACACGATCAATGAAGCGCTAAGGGGAAAGTAGAAATCCTGCTTGATACAAGTTGCCGAGTGAGCGATCAATGAAACCCTATGGTGAAAATCAAACTCCGGCATGATACAAGTTGCAAGATCACCCAGCTAGCCTATGATGGGTTGTCACTAGATAGGCTTAACTGTCAACTTTCCCATGGCTGCGACCTTCTCAGCCCGAGCTACACTCAAGAGTACACGATCAATGAAACCCTATGGGGAAAATCAAACTCCGACATGGTACAAGTTGCAAGCTCACCCAGCTAGCCTATGATGGGCTGTCACTAGATAGGCTTAACTGTCAACTTTCCCATGGCTGCGTCATTCTCAGCCCGAGCTACACTCAAGAGTACACGATCAATGAAGCGCTAAGGGGAAAGTAGAAATCCTGCTTGATACAAGTTGCCGAGTGAGCGATCAATGAAACCCTATGGTGAAAATCAAACTCCGGCATGATACAAGTTGCAAGATCACCCAGCTAGCCTATGATGGGTTGTCACTAGATAGGCTTAACTGTCAACTTTCCCATGGCTGCGACCTTCTCAGCCCGAGCTACACTCAAGAGTACACGATCAATGAAACCCTATGGGGAAAATCAAACTCCGACATGGTACAAGTTGCAAGCTCACCCAGCTAGCCTATGATGGGCTGTCACTAGATAGGCTTAACTGTCAACTTTCCCATGGCTGCGTCATTCTCAGCCCGATCTACACTCAAGAGTACACGATCAATGAAGCGCTAAGGGGAAAGTAGAAATCCTGCTTCATACAAGTTGCCGAGTAAGCGATCAATGAAACCCTATGGTGAAAATCAAACTCCGGCATGATACAAGTTGCAAGATCACCCAGCTAGCCTATGATGGGTTGTCACTAGATAGGCTTAACTGTCAACTTTCCCATGGCTGCGACCTTCTCAGCCCGAGCTACACTCAAGAGTATACGATCAATGAAACCCTATGGGGAAAATCAAACTCCGACATGGTACAAGTTACAAGATCACCCAGCTAGCCTATGATGGGCTGTCACTAGATAGGCTTAACTGTCAACTTTCCCATGGCTGCGTCATTCTCAGCCCGATCTACACTCAAGAGTACACGATCAATGAAGCGCTAAGGGGAAAGTAGAAATCCTGCTTCATACAAGTTGCCGAGTAAGCGATCAATGAAACCCTATGGTGGAAATCAAACTCCGGCATGATACAAGTTGCAAGATCACCCAGCTAGCCTATGATGGGTTGTCACTAGATAGGCTTAACTGTCAACTTTCCCATGGCTGCGACCTTCTCAGCCCGAGCTACACTCAAGAGTACACGATCAATGAAACCCTATGGGGAAAATCAAACTCCGACATGGTACAAGTTACAAGATCACCCAGCTAGCCTATGATGGGCTGTCACTAGATAGGCTTAACTGTCAACTTTCCCATGGCTGCGTCATTCTCAGCCCGATCTACACTCAAGAGTACACGATCAATGAAGCGCTAAGGGGAAAGTAGAAATCCTGCTTCATACAAGTTGCCGAGTGAGCGATCAATGAAACCCTATGGTGAAAATCAAACTCCGGCATGATACAAGTTGCAAGATCACCCAGCTAGCCTATGATGGGTTGTCACTAGATAGGCTTAACTGTCAACTTTCCCATGGCTGCGACCTTCTCAGCCCGAGCTACACTCAAGAGTACACGATCAATGAAACCCTATGGGGAAAATCAAACTCCGACATGGTACAAGTTGCAAGCTCACCCAGCTAGCCTATGATGGGCTGTCACTAGATAGGCTTAACTGTCAACTTTCCCATGGCTGCGTCATTCTCAGCCCGAGCTACACTCAAGAGTACACGATCAATGAAGCGCTAAGGGGAAAGTAGAAATCCTGCTTCATACAAAATGCCGAGTAAGCGATCAAGGAAACCCTATGGTGAAAATCAAACTCCGGCATGATACAAGTTGCAAGATCACCCAGCTAGCCTATGATGGGTTGTCACTAGATAGGCTTAACTGTCAACTTTCCCATGGCTGCGACCTTCTCAGCCCGAGCTACACTCAAGAGTACACAATCAATGAAACCCTATGGGGAAAATCAAACTCCGACATGGTACAAGTTGCAAGATCACCCAGCTAGCCTATGATGGGCTGTCACTAGATAGGCTTAACTGTCAACTTTCCCATGGCTGCGTCATTCTCAGCCCGAGCTACACTCAAGAGTACACGATCAATGAAGCGCTAAGGGGAAAGTAGAAATCCTGCTTCATACAAGTTGCCGAGTAAGCGATCAATGAAACCCTATGGTGAAAATCAAACTCCGGCATGATACAAGTTGCAAGATCACCCAGCTAGCCTATGATGGATTGTCACTAGATAGGCTTAACTGTCAACTTTCCCATGGCTGCCACCTTCTCAGCCCGAGCTACACTCAAGAGTACACGATCAATGAAACCCTATGGGGAAAATCAAACTCCGACATGGTACAAGTTGCAAGCTCACCCAGCTAGCCTATGATGGGCTGTCACTAGATAGGCTTAACTGTCAACTTTCCCATGGCTGCGTCATTCTCAGCCCGAGCTACACTCAAGAGTACACGATCAATGAAACCCTATGGGGAAAATCAAACTCCGACATGGTACAAGTTGCAAGATCACCCAGCTAGCCTATGATGGGCTGTCACTAGATAGGCTTAACTGTCAACTTTCCCATGGCTGCGTCATTCTCAGCCCGAGCTACACTCAAGAGTACACGATCAATGAAGCGCTAAGGGGAAAGTAGAAATCCTGCTTGATACAAGTTGCCGAGTGAGCGATCAATGAAACCCTATGGTGAAAATCAAACTCCGGCATGATACAAGTTGCAAGATCACCCAGCTAGCCTATGATGGGTTGTCACTAGATAGGCTTAACTGTCAACTTTCCCATGGCTGCGACCTTCTCAGCCCGAGCTACACTCAAGAGTACACGATCAATGAAACCCTATGGGGAAAATCAAACTCCGACATGGTACAAGTTGCAAGCTCACCCAGCTAGCCTATGATGGGCTGTCACTAGATAGGCTTAACTGTCAACTTTCCCATGGCTGCGTCATTCTCAGCCCGAGCTACACTCAAGAGTACACGATCAATGAAGCGCTAAGGGGAAAGTAGAAATCCTGCTTCATACAAGTTGCCGAGTGAGCGATCAATGAAACCCTATGGTGAAAATCAAACTCCGGCATGATACAAGTTGCAAGATCATCCAGCTAGCCTATGATGGGTTGTCACTAGATAGGCTTAACTGTTAACTTTCCCATGGCTGCGACCTTCTCAGCCCGAGCTACACTCAAGAGTACACGATCAATGAAACCCTATGGGGAAAATCAAACTCCGACATGGTACAAGTTGCAAGCTCACCCAGCTAGCCTATGATGGGCTGTCACTAGATAGGCTTATCTGTCAACTTTCCCATGGCTGCGTCATTCTCAGCCCGAGCTACACTCAAGAGTACACGATCAATGAAGCGCTAAGGGGAAAGTAGAAATCCTGCTTGATACAAGTTGCCGAGTGAGCGATCAATGAAACCCTATGGTGAAAATCAAACTCCGGCATGATACAAGTTGCAAGATCACCCAGCTAGCCTATGATGGGTTGTCACTAGATAGGCTTAACTGCCAACTTTCCCATGGCTGCGACCTTCTCAGCCCGAGCTACACTCAAGAGTACACGATCAATGAAACCCTATGGGGAAAATCAAACTCCGACATGGTACAAGTTGCAAGCTCACCCAGCTAGCCTATGATGGGCTGTCACTAGATAGGCTTAACTGTCAACTTTCCCATGGCTGCGTCATTCTCAGCCCGATCTACACTCAAGAGTACACGATCAATGAAGCGCTAAGGGGAAAGTAGAAATCCTGCTTCATACAAGTTGCTGAGTAAGCGATCAATGAAACCCTATGGTGAAAATCAAACTCCGGCATGATACAAGTTGCAAGATCACCCAGCTAGCCTATGATGGGTTGTCACTAGATAGGCTTAACTGTCAACTTTCCCATGGCTGCGACCTTCTCAGCCCGAGCTACACTCAAGAGTACACGATCAATGAAACCCTATGGGGAAAATCAAACTCCGGCATGATACAAGTTGCAAGATCACCCAGCTAGCCTATGATGGGTTGTCACTAGATAGGCTTAACTGTCAACTTTCCCATAGCTGCGACCTTCTCAGCCCGAGCTACACTCAAGAGTACACGATCAATGAAACCCTATGGGGAAAATCAAACTCCGACATGGTACAAGTTGCAAGATCACCCAGCTAGCCTATGATGGGCTGTCACTAGATAGGCTTAACTGTCAACTTTCCCATGGCTGCGTCATTCTCAGTCCGATCTACACTCAAGAGTACACGATCAATGAAGCGCTAAGGGGAAAGTAGAAATCCTGCTTCATACAAGTTGCCGAGTAAGCGATCAATGAAACCCTATGGTGAAAATCAAACTCCGGCATGATACAAGTTGCAAGATCACCCAGCTAGCCTATGATGGGTTGTCACTAGATAGGCTTAACTGTCAACTTTCCCATGGCTGCGACCTTCTCAGCCCGAGCTACACTCAAGAGTATACGATCAATGAAACCCTATGGGGAAAATCAAACTCCGACATGGTACAAGTTACAAGATCACCCAGCTAGCCTATGATGGGCTGTCACTAGATAGGCTTAACTGTCAACTTTCCCATGGCTGCGTCATTCTCAGCCCGATCTACACTCAAGAGTACACGATCAATGAAGCGCTAAGGGGAAAGTAGAAATCCTGCTTCATACAAGTTGCCGAGTAAGCGATCAATGAAACCCTATGGTGAAAATCAAACTCCGGCATGATACAAGTTGCAAGATCACCCAGCTAGCCTATGATGGGTTGTCACTAGATAGGCTTAACTGTCAACTTTCCCATGGCTGCGACCTTCTCAGCCCGAGCTACACTCAAGAGTACACGATCAATGAAACCCTATGGGGAAAATCAAACTCCGACATGGTACAAGTTACAAGATCACCCAGCTAGCCTATGATGGGCTGTCACTAGATAGGCTTAACTGTCAACTTTCCCATGGCTGCGTCATTCTCAGCCCGATCTACACTCAAGAGTACACGATCAATGAAGCGCTAAGGGGAAAGTAGAAATCCTGCTTCATACAAGTTGCCGAGTAAGCGATCAATGAAACCCTATGGTGAAAATCAAACTCCGGCATGATACAAGTTGCAAGATCACCCAGCTAGCCTATGATGGGTTGTCACTAGATAGGCTTAACTGTCAACTTTCCCATGGCTGCGACCTTCTCAGCCCGAGCTACACTCAAGAGTACACGATCAATGAAACCCTATGGGGAAAATCAAACTCCGACATGGTACAAGTTACAAGATCACCCAGCTAGCCTATGATGGGCTGTCACTAGATAGGCTTAACTGTCAACTTTCCCATGGCTGCGTCATTCTCAGCCCGATCTACACTCAAGAGTACACGATCAATGAAGCGCTAAGGGGAAAGTAGAAATCCTGCTTCATACAAGTTGCCGAGTGAGCGATCAATGAAACCCTATGGTGAAAATCAAACTCCGGCATGATACAAGTTGCAAGATCACCCAGCTAGCCTATGATGGGTTGTCACTAGATAGGCTTAACTGTCAACTTTCCCATGGCTGCGACCTTCTCAGCCCGAGCTACACTCAAGAGTACACGATCAATGAAACCCTATGGGGAAAATCAAACTCCGACATGGTACAAGTTGCAAGCTCACCCAGCTAGCCTATGATGGGCTGTCACTAGATAGGCTTAACTGTCAACTTTCCCATGGCTGCGTCATTCTCAGCCCGAGCTACACTCAAGAGTACACGATCAATGAAGCGCTAAGGGGAAAGTAGAAATCCTGCTTCATACAAGTTGCCGAGTGAGCGATCAATGAAACCCTATGGTGAAAATCAAACTCCGGCATGATACAAGTTGCAAGATCACCCAGCTAGCCTATGATGGGTTGTCACTAGATAGGCTTAACTGTTAACTTTCCCATGGCTGCGACCTTCTCAGCCCGAGCTACACTCAAGAGTACACGATCAATGAAACCCTATGGGGAAAATCAAACTCCGACATGGTACAAGTTGCAAGCTCACCCAGCTAGCCTATGATGGGCTGTCACTAGATAGGCTTATCTGTCAACTTTCCCATGGCTGCGTCATTCTCAGCCCGATCTACACTCAAGAGTACACGATCAATGAAGCGCTAAGGGGAAAGTAGAAATCCTGCTTGATACAAGTTGCCGAGTGAGCGATCAATGAAACCCTATGGTGAAAATCAAACTCCGGCATGATACAAGTTGCAAGATCACCCAGCTAGCCTATGATGGGTTGTCACTAGATAGGCTTAACTGTCAACTTTCCCATGGCTGCGACCTTCTCAGCCCGAGCTACACTCAAGAGTACACGATCAATGAAACCCTATGGGGAAAATCAAACTCCGACATGGTACAAGTTGCAAGCTCACCCAGCTAGCCTATGATGGGCTGTCACTAGATAGGCTTAACTGTCAACTTTCCCATGGCTGCGTCATTCTCAGCCCGAGCTACACTCAAGAGTACACGATCAATGAAGCGCTAAGGGGAAAGTAGAAATCCTGCTTCATACAAGTTGCCGAGTAAGCGATCAATGAAACCCTACGGTGAAAATCAAACTCGGGCATAATACAAGTTGCAAGATCACCCAGCTAGCCTATGATGGGTTGTCACTAGATAGGCTTAACTGTCAACTTTCCCATGGCTGCGACCTTCTCAGCCCGAGCTACACTCAAGAGTACACGATCAATGAAACCCTATGGGGAAAATCAAACTCCGACATGGTACAAGTTTCAAGATCACCCAGCTAGCCTATGATGGGCTGTCACTAGATAGGCTTAACTGTCAACTTTCCCATGGCTGCGTCATTCTCAGCCCGATCTACACTCAAGAGTACACGATCAATGAAGCGCTAAGGGGAAAGTAGAAATCCTGCTTCATACAAGTTGCCGAGTAAGCGATCAATGAAACCCTATGGTGAAAATCAAACTCCGGCATAATACAAGTTGCAAGATCACCCAGCTAGCCTATGATGGGTTGTCACTAGATAGGCTTAACTGTCAACTTTCCCATGGCTGCGACCTTCTCAGCCCGAGCTACACTCAAGAGTACACGATCAATGAAACCCTATGGGGAAAATCAAACTCCGACATGGTACAAGTTTCAAGATCACCCAGCTAGCCTATGATGGGCTGTCACTAGATAGGCTTAACTGTCAACTTTCCCATGGCTGCGTCATTCTCAGCCCGATCTACACTCAAGAGTACACGATCAATGAAGCGCTAAGGGGAAAGTAGAAATCCTGCTTGATACAAGTTGCCGAGTGAGCGATCAATGAAACCCTATGGTGAAAATCAAACTCCGGCATGATACAAGTTGCAAGATCACCCAGCTAGCCTATGATGGGTTGTCACTAGATAGGCTTAACTGTCAACTTTCCCATGGCTGCGACCTTCTCAGCCCGAGCTACACTCAAGAGTACACGATCAATGAAACCCTATGGGGAAAATCAAACTCCGACATGGTACAAGTTTCAAGATCACCCAGCTAGCCTATGATGGGCTGTCACTAGATAGGCTTAACTGTCAACTTTCCCATGGCTGCGTCATTCTCAGCCCGAGCTACACTCAAGAGTACACGATCAATGAAGCGCTAAGGGGAAAGTAGAAATCCTGCTTCATACAAGTTGCCGAGTAAGCGATCAATGAAACCCTATGGTGAAAATCAAACTCCGGCATAATACAAGTTGCAAGATCACCCAGCTAGCCTATGATGGGTTGTCACTAGATAGGCTTAACTGTCAACTTTCCCATGGCTGCGACCTTCTCAGCCCGAGCTACACTCAAGAGTACACGATCAATGAAACCCTATGGGGAAAATCAAACTCCGACATGGTACAAGTTTCAAGATCACCCAGCTAGCCTATGATGGGCTGTCACTAGATAGGCTTAACTGTCAACTTTCCCATGGCTGCGTCATTCTCAGCCCGATCTACACTCAAGAGTACACGATCAATGAAGCGCTAAGGGGAAAGTAGAAATCCTGCTTGATACAAGTTGCCGAGTGAGCGATCAATGAAACCCTATGGTGAAAATCAAACTCCGGCATGATACAAGTTGCAAGATCACCCAGCTAGCCTATGATGGGTTGTCACTAGATAGGCTTAACTGTCAACTTTCCCATGGCTGCGACCTTCTCAGCCCGAGCTACACTCAAGAGTACACGATCAATGAAACCCTATGGGGAAAATCAAACTCCGACATGGTACAAGTTGCAAGCTCACCCAGCTAGCCTATGATGGGCTGTCACTAGATAGGCTTAACTGTCAACTTTCCCATGGCTGCGTCATTCTCAGCCCGAGCTACACTCAAGAGTACACGATCAATGAAGCGCTAAGGGGAAAGTAGAAATCCTGCTTCATACAAGTTGCCGAGTGAGCGATCAATGAAACCCTATGGTGAAAATCAAACTCCGGCATGATACAAGTTGCAAGATCACCCAGCTAGCCTATGATGGGTTGTCACTAGATAGGCTTAACTGTTAACTTTCCCATGGCTGCGACCTTCTCAGCCCGAGCTACACTCAAGAGTACACGATCAATGAAACCCTATGGGGAAAATCAAACTCCGACATGGTACAAGTTGCAAGCTCACCCAGCTAGCCTATGATGGGCTGTCACTAGATAGGCTTATCTGTCAACTTTCCCATGGCTGCGTCATTCTCAGCCCGATCTACACTCAAGAGTACACGATCAATGAAGCGCTAAGGGGAAAGTAGAAATCCTGCTTGATACAAGTTGCCGAGTGAGCGATCAATGAAACCCTATGGTGAAAATCAAACTCCGGCATGATACAAGTTGCAAGATCACCCAGCTAGCCTATGATGGGTTGTCACTAGATAGGCTTAACTGTCAACTTTCCCATGGCTGCGACCTTCTCAGCCCGAGCTACACTCAAGAGTACACGATCAATGAAACCCTATGGGGAAAATCAAACTCCGACATGGTACAAGTTGCAAGCTCACCCAGCTAGCCTATGATGGGCTGTCACTAGATAGGCTTAACTGTCAACTTTCCCATGGCTGCGTCATTCTCAGCCCGATCTACACTCAAGAGTACACGATCAATGAAGCGCTAAGGGGAAAGTAGAAATCCTGCTTCATACAAGTTGCCGAGTAAGCGATCAATGAAACCCTATGGTGAAAATCAAACTCCGGCATGATACAAGTTGCAAGATCACCCAGCTAGCCTATGATGGGTTGTCACTAGATAGGCTTAACTGTCAACTTTCCCATGGCTGCGACCTTCTCAGCCCGAGCTACACTCAAGAGTACACGATCAATGAAACCCTATGGGGAAAATCAAACTCCGACATGGTACAAGTTGCAAGCTCACCCAGCTAGCCTATGATGGGCTGTCACTAGATAGGCTTAACTGTCAACTTTCCCATGGCTGCGTCATTCTCAGCCCGAGCTACACTCAAGAGTACACGATCAATGAAACCCTATGGGGAAAATCAAACTCCGACATGGTACAAGTTGCAAGATCACCCAGCTAGCCTATGATGGGCTGTCACTAGATAGGCTTAACTGTCAACTTTCCCATGGCTGCGTCATTCTCAGCCCGAGCTACACTCAAGAGTACACGATCAATGAAGCGCTAAGGGGAAAGTAGAAATCCTGCTTGATACAAGTTGCCGAGTGAGCGATCAATGAAACCCTATGGTGAAAATCAAACTCCGGCATGATACAAGTTGCAAGATCACCCAGCTAGCCTATGATGGGTTGTCACTAGATAGGCTTAACTGTCAACTTTCCCATGGCTGCGACCTTCTCAGCCCGAGCTACACTCAAGAGTACACGATCAATGAAACCCTATGGGGAAAATCAAACTCCGACATGGTACAAGTTGCAAGATCACCCAGCTAGCCTATGATGGGCTGTCACTAGATAGGCTTAACTGTGAACTTTCCCATGGCTGCGTCATTCTCAGTCCGATCTACACTCAAGAGTACACGATCAATGAAGCGCTAAGGGGAAAGTAGAAATCCTGCTTCATACAAGTTGCCGAGTAAGCGATCAATGAAACCCTATGGTGAAAATCAAACTCCGGCATGATACAAGTTGCAAGATCACCCA
>NW_027440502.1:0-92595 GCF_031893055.1 Leptodactylus fuscus | reverse complement strand
AGGAGCTCCACCCCCTATATAGATGTACCCCAGGACTCAGCAGCGCCATCTACCTGCTGACTGTCTGGTACATGTATGAGTACAGGAGCGGTGAGCTCCACCCCCTATATAGATGTGCCCCAGGACTCAGCAGCGCCATCTACCTGCTGACTGTCTGGTACATGTATGAGTACAGGAGTGGCGAGCTCCACCCCCTATATAGATGTACCCCAGGACTCAGCAGTGCCCCCTACCTGCTGACTGTCTGGTACATGTATGAGTACAGGAGCTCCACCCCCTATATAGATGTACCCCAGGACTCAGCAGCGCCATCTACCTGCTGACTGTCTGGTACATGTATGAGTACAGGAGCTCCACCCCCTATATAGATGTACCCCAGGACTCAGCAGCGCCCCCTACGTGCTGCCTGTCTGGTACATGTATGAGTACAGGAGCTCCACCCCCTATATAGATGTACCCCAGGACTCAGCAGCGCCATCTACCTGCTGACTGTCTGGTACATGTATGAGTACAGGAGCTCCACCCCCTATATAGATGTACCCCAGGACTCAGCAGTGCCATCTACCTGCTGCCTGTCTGGTACATGTATGAGTACAGGAGCTCCACCCCCTATATAGATGTACCCCAGGACTCAGCAGCGCCATCTACCTGCTGACTGTCTGGTACATGTATGAGTACAGGAGCTCCACCCACTATATAGATGTACCCCAGGACTCAGCAGCGCCCCCTACCTGCTGACTGTCTGGTACATGTATGAGTACAGGAGCTCCACCCCCTATATAGATGTACCCCAGGACTCAGCAGCGCCATCTACCTGCTGACTGTCTGGTACATGTATGAGTACAGGAGCTCCACCCCCTATATAGATGTACCCCAGGACTCAGCAGCGCCATCTACCTGCTGACTGTCTGGTACATGTATGAGTACAGGAGTGGCGAGCTCCACCCCCTATATAGATGTACCCCAGGACTCAGCAGCGCCATCTACCTGCTGACTGTCTGGTACATGTATGAGTACAGGAGCGGCGAGCTCCACCCCCTATATAGATGTGCCCCAGGACTCAGCAGCGCCATCTACCTGCTGACTGTCTGGTACATGTATGAGTACAGGAGCGGCGAGCTCCACCCCCTATATAGATGTACCCCAGGACTCAGCAGCGCCATCTACCTGCTGACTGTCTGGTACATGTATGAGTGCAGGAGCTCCACCCCCTATATAGATGTACCCCAGGACTCAGCAGCGCCATCTACCTGCTGACTGTCTGGTACATGTATGAGTACAGGAGCTCCACCCACTATATAGATGTACCCCAGGACTCAGCAGCGCCATCTACCTGCTGACTGTCTGGTACATGTATGAGTACAGGAGCTCCACCCCCTATATAGATGTACCCCAGGACTCAGCAGCGCCATCTACCTGCTGACTGTCTGGTACATGTATGAGTACAGGAGCTCCACCCCCTATATAGATGTGCCCCAGGACTCAGCAGCGCCATCTACCTGCTGACTGTCTGGTACATGTATGAGTACAGGAGCTCCACCCCCTATATAGATGTACCCCAGGACTCAGCAGCGCCATCTACCTGCTGACTGTCTGGTACATGTATGAGTACAGGAGCTCCACCCCCTATATAGATGTACCCCAGGACTCAGCAGCGCCATCTACCTGCTGACTGTCTGGTACATGTATGAGTGCAGGAGCGGCGAGCTCCACCCCCTATATAGATGTACCCCAGGACTCAGCAGCGCCCCCTATCTGCTGCCTGTCTGGTACATGTATGAGTGCAGGAGCGGCGAGCTCCACCCCCTATATAGATGTACCCCAGGACTCAGCAGCGCCCCCTACCTGCTGACTGTCTAGTACATGTATGAGTGCAGGAGCTCCACCCCCTATATAGATGTACCCCAGGACTCAGCAGCGCCATCTACCTGCTGACTGTCTGGTACATGTAAGAGTACAGGAGCGGTGAGCTCCACCCCCTATATAGATGTACCCCAGGACTCAGCAGCGCCATCTACCTGCTGACTGTCTGGTACATGTATGAGTGCAGGAGCTCCACCCCCTATATAGATGTACCCCAGGACTCAGCAGCGCCATCTACCTGCTGACTGTCTGGTACATGTATGAGTACAGGAGCTCCACCCCCTATATAGATGTACCCCAGGACTCAGCAGCGCCATCTACCTGCTGCCTGTCTGGTACATGTATGAGTACAGGAGCTCCACCCCCTATATAGATGTACCCCAGGACTCAGCAGCGCCATCTACCTACTGACTGTCTGGTACATGTATGAGTACAGGAGCTCCACCCCCTATATAGATGTACCCCAGGACTCAGCAGCGCCATCTACCTGCTGACTGTCTGGTACATGTATGAGTACAGGAGCGGCGAGCTCCACCCCCTATATAGATGTACCCCAGGACTCAGCAGCGCCATCTACCTACTGACTGTCTGGTACATGTATGAGTGCAGGAGCGGCGAGCGCCACCCCCTATATAGATGTACCCCAGGACTCAGCAGCGCCATCTACCTGCTGACTGTCTGGTACATGTATGAGTGCAGGAGCTCCACCCCCTATATAGATGTACCCCCAGGACTCAGCAGCGCCATCTACCTGCTGACTGTCTGGTACATGTATGAGTACAGGAGCTCCACCCCCTATATAGATGTACCCCAGGACTCAGCAGCGCCATCTACCTGCTGCCTGTCTGGTACATGTATGAGTACAGGAGTGGCGAGCTCCACCCCCTATATAGATGTACCCCAGGACTCAGCAGCGCCATCTACCTACTGACTGTCTGGTACATGTATGAGTGCAGGAGCGGCGAGCTCCACCCCCTATATAGATGTACCCCAGGACTCAGCAGCGCCCCCTACCTGCTGCCTGTCTGGTACATGTATGAGTGCAGGAGCGGCGAGCTCCACCACCTATATAGATGTACCCCAGGACTCAGCAGCGCCCCCTACCTGCTGCATGTCTGGTACATGTATGAGTGCAGGAGCGGCGAGCTCCACCCCCTATATAGATGTACCCCAGGACTCAGCAGCGCCATCTACCTGCTGACATGTATGAGTACAGGAGCGGCGAGCTCCACCCCCTATATAGATGTACCCCAGGACTCAGCAGCGCCATCTACCTGCTGACTGTCTGGTACATGTATGAGTACAGGAGCGGCGAGCTCCACCCCCTATATAGATGTACCCCAGGACTCAGCAGCGCCATCTACCTGCTGACTGTCTGGTACATGTATGAGTACAGGAGCGGCGAGCTCCACCCCCTATATAGATGTACCCCCGGGACTCAGCAGCGCCATCTACCTGCTGACTGTCTGGTACATGTATGAGTACAGGAGCGGCGAACTCCACCACCTATATAGATGTACCCCAGGACTCAGCAGCGCCATCTACCTGCTGACTGTCTGGTACATGTATGAGTGCAGGAGCGGCGAGCTCCACCCCCTATATAGATGTACCCCAGGACTCAGCAACGCCATCTACCTGCTGACTGTCTGGTACATGTATGAGTGCAGGAGCTCCACCCCTATATAGATGTACCCCAGGACTCAGCAGCGCCATCTACCTGCTGACTGTCTGGTACATGTATGAGTGCAGGAGCTCCACCCCCTATATAGATGTGCCCCAGGACTCAGCAGCGCCATCTACCTGCTGACTGTCTGGTACATGTATGAGTGCAGGAGCTCCACCCCCTATATAGATGTACTCCAGGGCTCAGCAGCGCCATCTACCTGCTGATTGTCTGGTACATGTAAAAGTGCAGGAGCGGCGAGCTCCACCCCCTATATAGATGTACCCCAGGACTCAGCAGCGCCCCCTACCTGCTGACTGGTACATGTATGAGTGCAGGAGCTCCACCCCCTATATAGATGTACCCCAGGACTCAGCAGCGCCATCTACCTGCTGACTGTCTGGTACATGTATGAGTACAGGAGCTCCACCCCCTATATAGATGTGCCCCAGGACTCAGCAGCGCCATCTACCTGCTGCCTGTCTGGTACATGTATGAGTACAGGAGCTCCACCCCCTATATAGATGTACCCCAGGACTCAGCAGCGCCATCTACCTGCTGACTGTCTGGTACATGTATGAGTGCAGGAGCTCCACCCCCTATATAGATGTACCCCAGGACTCAGCAGCGCCATCTACCTGCTGACTGTCTGGTACATGTATAAGTACAGGAGCGGCGAGCTCCACCCCCTATATAGATGTACCCCAGGACTCAGCAGCGCCATCTACCTGCTGACTGTCTGGTACATGTATGAGTACAGGAGCGGCGAGCTCCACCCCCTATATAGATGTACCCCAGGACTCAGCAGCGCCATCTACCTGCTGACTGTCTGGTACATGTATGAGTACAGGAGCGGCGAGCTCCACCCCCTATATAGATGTACCCCAGGACTCAGCAGCGCCCCCTACCTGCTGACTGTCTGGTACATGTATGAGTACAGGAGCGGCGAGCTCCACCCCCTATATAGATGTACCCCAGCACTCAGCAGCGCCATCTACCTGCTGACTGTCCGGTACATGTATGAGTGCAGGAGCTCCACCCCCTATATAGATGTACCCCAGGACTCAGCAGCGCCATCTACCTGCTGACTGTCCGGTACATGTATGAGTACAGGAGCTCCACCCCCTATATAGATGTACCCCAGGACTCAGCAGCGCCATCTACCTGCTGACTGTCTGGTACATGTATGAGTGCAGGAGCGGGAGCTCCACCCCCTATATAGATGTACCCTAGGACTCAGCAGCGCCATCTACCTGCTGACTGTCTGGTACATGTATGAGTACAGGAGCTCCACCCCCTATATAGATGTACCCCAGGACTCAGCAGCGCCCCCTACCTGCTGACTGTCTGGTACATGTATGAGTGCAGGAGCGGGAGCTCCACCCCCTATATAGATGTACCCCAGGACTCAGCAGCGCCATCTACCTGCTGACTGTCTGGTACATGTATGAGTACAGGAGCGGCGAGCTCCACCCCCTATATAGATGTACCCCAGGACTCAGCAGCACCATCTACCTGCTGACTGTCTGGTACATGTATGAGTGCAGGAGCGGCGAGCTCCACCCCCTATATAGATGTACCCCAGGACTCAGCAGCACCATCTACCTGCTGACTGTCTGGTACATGTATGAGTGCAGGAGCGGCGAGCTCCACCCCCTATATAGATGTGCCCCAGGACTCAGCAGCGCCATCTACCTGATGACTGTCTGGTACATGTATGAGTACAGGAGCGGCGAGCTCCACCCCCTATATAAATGTGCCCCAGGACTCAGCAGTGCCCCCTACCTGCTGACTGTCTGGTACATGTATGAGTACAGGAGCTCCACCCCCTATATAGATGTGCCCCAGGACTCAGCAGCGCCATCTACCTGCTGACTGTCTGGTACATGTATGAGTGCAGGAGCGGGAGCTCCACCCCCTATATAGATGTACCCCAGGACTCAGCAGCGCCATCTACCTGCTGACTGTCTGGGACATGTATGAGTACAGGAGCTCCACCCCCTATATAGATGTACCCCAGGACTCAGCAGCGCCATCTACCTGCTGACTGTCTGGTACATGTATGAGTACAGGAGCTCCACCCCCTATATAGATGTACCCCAGGACTCAGCAGCGCCATCTACCTGCTGCCTGTCTGGTACATGTATGAGTGCAGGAGCTCCACCCCCTATATAGATGTACCCCAGGACTCAGCAGCGCCCCCTACCTGCTGACTGTCTGGTACATGTATGAGTGCAGGAGCGGCGAGCTCCACCCCCTATATAGATGTACCCCAGGACTCAGCAGCGCCCCCTACCTGCTGACTGTCTGGTACATGTATGAGTACAGGAGCTCCACCCCTATATACATGTACCCCAGGACTCAGCAGCGCCATCTACCTGCTGACTGTCTGGTACATGTATGAGTACAGGAGCTCCACCCCCTATATAGATGTACCCCAGGACTCAGCAGCGCCATCTACCTGCTGACTGTCTGGTACATGTATGAGTGCAGGAGCGGCGAGCTCCACCCCCTATATAGATGTACCCCAGGACTCAGCAGCGCCATCTACCTGCTGACTGTCTGGTACATGTATGAGTGCAGGAGCGGCGAGCTCCACCCCCTATATAGATGTACCCCAGGACTCAGCAGCGCCATCTACCTGCTGACTGTCTGGTACATGTATGAGTGCAGGAGCTCCACCCCCTATATAGATGTACCTCAGGACTCAGCAGCGCTATCTACCTGCTGACTGTCTGGTACATGTATGAGTACAGGAGCTCCACCCCCTATATAGATGTACCCCAGGACTCAGCAGCGCCATCTACCTGCTGACTGTCTGGTACATGTATGAGTACAGGAGCTCCACCCCCTATATAGATGTACCCCAGGACTCAGCAGCGCCATCTACCTGCTGACTGTCTGGTACATGTATGAGTACAGGAGCGGCGAGCTCCACCCCCTATATAGATGTACCCCAGGACTCAGCAGCGCCATCTACCTGCTGACTGTCTGGTACATGTATGAGTGCAGGAGCTCCACCCCCTATATAGATGTACCTCAGGACTCAGCAGCGCCATCTACCTGCTGCCTGTCTGGTACATGTATGAGTACAGGAGCTCCACCCCCTATATAGATGTACCCCAGGACTCAGCAGCGCCATCTACCTGCTGCCTGTCTGGTACATGTATGAGTACAGGAGTGGCGAGCTCCACCCCCTATATAGATGTACCCCAGGACTCAGCAGCGCCATCTACCTACTGACTGTCTGGTACATGTATGAGTGCAGGAGCTCCACCCCCTATATAGATGTACCCCAGGACTCAGCAGCGCCATCTACCTACTGACTGTCTGGTACATGTATGAGTGCAGGAGCTCCACCCCCTATATAGATGTACCCCAGGACTCAGCAGCGCCATCTACCTACTGACTGTCTGGTACATGTATGAGTGCAGGAGCGGCGAGCTCCACCCCCTATATAGATGTACCCCAGGACTCAGCAGCGCCATCTACCTACTGACTGTCTGGTACATGTATGAGTGCAGGAGCGGCGAGCTCCACCCCCTATATAGATGTACCCCAGGACTCAGCAGCGCCCCCTACCTGCTGCATGTCTGGTACATGTATGAGTGCAGGAGCGGCGAGCTCCACCCCCTATATAGATGTACCCCAGGACTCAGCAGCGCCCCCTACCTGCTGCCTGTCTGGTACATGTATGAGTGCAGGAGCGGCGAGCTCCACCACCTCTATAGATGTACCCCAGGACTCAGCAGCGCCCCCTACCTGCTGCATGTCTGGTACATGTATGAGTGCAGGAGCGGCGAGCTCCACCCCCTATATAGATGTACCCCAGGACTCAGCAGCGCCATCTACCTGCTGACATGTATGAGTACAGGAGCGGCGAGCTCCACCCCCTATATAGATGTACCCCAGGACTCAGCAGCGCCATCTACCTGCTGACTGTCTGGTACATGTATGAGTACAGGAGCTCCACCCCCTATATAGATGTGCCCCAGGACTCAGCAGCGCCATCTACCTGCTGACTGTCTGGGACATGTATGAGTACAGGAGCTCCACCCCCTATATAGATGTACCCCAGGACTCAGCAGCGCCATCTACCTGCTGACTGTCTGGTACATGTATGAGTACAGGAGCTCCACCCCCTATATAGATGTACCCCAGGACTCAGCAGCGCCATCTACCTGCTGACTGTCTGGTACATGTATGAGTGCAGGAGCTCCACCCCCTATATAGATGTACCTCAGGACTCAGCAGCGCTATCTACCTGCTGACTGTCTGGTACATGTATGAGTACAGGAGCTCCACCCCCTATATAGATGTACCCCAGGACTCAGCAGCGCCATCTACCTGCTGCCTGTCTGGTACATGTATGAGTACAGGAGCTCCACCCCCTATATAGATGTACCCCAGGACTCAGCAGCACCATCTACCTGCTGACTGTCTGGTACATGTATGAGTGCAGGAGCTCCACCCCCTATATAGATGTACCCCAGGACTCAGCAGCGCCATCTACCTGCTGACTGTCTGGTACATGTATGAGTACAGGAGCGGCGAGCTCCCCCCCCCCTATATAGATGTACCCCAGGACTCAGCAGCGCCATCTACCTGCTGACTGTCTGGTACATGTATGAGTACAGGAGCGGCGAGCTCCACCCCCTATATAGATGTACCCCAGGACTCAGCAGCGCCATCTACCTGCTGACTGTCTGGTACATGTATGAGTGCAGGAGCTCCACCCCCTATATAGATGTACCCCAGGACTCAGCAGCGCCATCTACCTACTGACTGTCTGGTACATGTATGAGTGCAGGAGCTCCACCCCCTATATAGATGTACCCCAGGACTCAGCAGCGCCATCTACCTACTGACTGTCTGGTACATGTATGAGTACAGGATCGGCGAGCTCCACCCCCTATATAGATGTACCTCAGGACTCAGCAGCGCCATCTACCTGCTGCCTGTCTGGTACATGTATGAGTACAGGAGCTCCACCCCCTATATAGATGTACCCCAGGACTCAGCAGCGCCATCTACCTGCTGCCTGTCTGGTACATGTATGAGTACAGGAGTGGCGAGCTCCACCCCCTATATAGATGTACCCCAGGACTCAGCAGCGCCATCTACCTACTGACTGTCTGGTACATGTATGAGTGCAGGAGCTCCACCCCCTATATAGATGTACCCCAGGACTCAGCAGCGCCATCTACCTACTGACTGTCTGGTACATGTATGAGTGCAGGAGCTCCACCCCCTATATAGATGTACCCCAGGACTCAGCAGCGCCATCTACCTACTGACTGTCTGGTACATGTATGAGTGCAGGAGCGGCGAGCTCCACCCCCTATATAGATGTACCCCAGGACTCAGCAGCGCCATCTACCTACTGACTGTCTGGTACATGTATGAGTGCAGGAGCGGCGAGCTCCACCCCCTATATAGATGTACCCCAGGACTCAGCAGCGCCCCCTACCTGCTGCATGTCTGGTACATGTATGAGTGCAGGAGCGGCGAGCTCCACCCCCTATATAGATGTACCCCAGGACTCAGCAGCGCCCCCTACCTGCTGCCTGTCTGGTACATGTATGAGTGCAGGAGCGGCGAGCTCCACCACCTATATAGATGTACCCCAGGACTCAGCAGCGCCCCCTACCTGCTGCATGTCTGGTACATGTATGAGTGCAGGAGCGGCGAGCTCCACCCCCTATATAGATGTACCCCAGGACTCAGCAGCGCCATCTACCTGCTGACATGTATGAGTACAGGAGCGGCGAGCTCCACCCCCTATATAGATGTACCCCAGGACTCAGCAGCGCCATCTACCTGCTGACTGTCTGGTACATGTATGAGTACAGGAGCTCCACCCCCTATATAGATGTGCCCCAGGACTCAGCAGCGCCATCTACCTGCTGCCTGTCTGGTACATGTATGAGTACAGGAGCTCCACCCCCTATATAGATGTACCCCAGGACTCAGCAGCGCCCCCTACCTGCTGACTGTCTGGTACATGTATGAGTACAGGAGCGGCAAGCTCCACCCCCTATATAGATGTACCCCAGGACTCAGCAGCGCCCCCTACCTGCTGACTGTCTGGGACATGTATGAGTACAGGAGCTCCACCCCCTATATAGATGTACCCCAGGACTCAGCAGCGCCCCCTACCTGCTGACTGTCTGGTATATGTATAACTACAGGAGCGGCGAGCTCCACCCCCTATATAGATGTACCCCAGGACTCAGCAGCGCCATCTACCTGCTGACTGTCTGGTACATGTATGAGTGCAGGAGCTCCACCCCCTATATAGATGTACCTCAGGACTCAGCAGCGCTATCTACCTGCTGACTGTCTGGTACATGTATGAGTACAGGAGCGGCGAGCTCCACCCCCTATATAGATGTACCCCAGGACTCAGCAGCGCCATCTACCTGCTGCCTGTCTGGTACATGTATGAGTACAGGAGCTCCACCCCCTATATAGATGTACCCCAGGACTCAGCAGCGCCATCTACCTGCTGCCTGTCTGGTACATGTATGAGTACAGGAGCTCCACCCCCTATATAGATGTACCCCAGGACTCAGCAGCGCCATCTACCTGCTGCCTGTCTGGTACATGTATGAGTACAGGAGCTCCACCCCCTATATAGATGTACCCCAGGACTCAGCAGCGCCATCTACCTGCTGACTGTCTGGTACATGTATGAGTACAGGAGCGGCGAGCTCCCCCCCCCCCTATATAGATGTACCCCAGGACTCAGCAGCGCCATCTACCTGCTGACTGTCTGGTACATGTATGAGTACAGGAGCTCCACCCCCTATATAGATGTACCTCAGGACTCAGCAGCGCCATCTACCTGCTGACTGTCTGGTACATGTATGAGTACAGGAGCGGCGAGCTCCACCCCCTATATAGATGTACCCCAGGACTCAGCAGCGCCATCTACCTGCTGACTGTCTGGTACATGTATGAGTACAGGAGCTCCACCCCCTATATAGATGTACCCCAGGACTCAGCAGCGCCATCTACCTGCTGCCTGTCTGGTACATGTATGAGTACAGGAGCTCCACCCCCTATATAGATGTACCCCAGGACTCAGCAGCGCCATCTACCTACTGACTGTCTGGTACATGTATGAGTGCAGGAGCGGCGAGCTCCACCCCCTATATAGATGTACCCCAGGACTCAGCAGCGCCATCTACCTACTGACTGTCTGGTACATGTATGAGTGCAGGAGCGGCGAGCTCCACCCCCTATATAGATGTACCCCAGGACTCAGCAGCGCCATCTACCTACTGACTGTCTGGTACATGTATGAGTACAGGAGCGGCGAGCTCCACCCCCTATATAGATGTACCCCAGGACTCAGCAGCGCCCCCTACCTGCTGACTGTCTGGTACATGTATGAGTGCAGGAGCGGCGAGCTCCACCCCCTATATAGATGTACCCCAGGACTCAGCAGCGCCCCCTACCTGCTGCCTGTCTGGTACATGTATGAGTACAGGAGCTCCACCCCCTATATAGATGTACCCCAGGACTCAGCAGCGCCCCCTACCTGCTGCATGTCTGGTACATGTATGAGTGCAGGAGCGGCGAGCTCCACCCCCTATATAGATGTACCCCAGGACTCAGCAGCGCCATCTACCTGCTGACTGTCTGGTACATGTATGAGTACAGGAGCTCCACCCCCTATATAGATGTACCCCAGGACTCAGCAGCGCCATCTACCTGCTGCCTGTCTGGTACATGTATGAGTACAGGAGCTCCACCCCCTATATAGATGTACCTCAGGACTCAGCAGCGCCCCCTACCTGCTGACTGTCTGGTACATGTATGAGTACAGGAGCGGCGAGCTCCACCCCCTATATAGATGTACCCCAGGACTCAGCAGCGCCCCCTACCTGCTGACTGTCTGGGACATGTATGAGTGCAGGAGCGGCGAGCTCCACCCCCTATATAGATGTACCACAGGACTCAGCAGCGCCCCCTACCTGCTGACTGTCTGGGACATGTATGAGTACAGGAGCTCCACCCCCTATATAGATGTACCCCAGGACTCAGCAGCGCCCCCTACCTGCTGACTGTCTGGTACATGTATAACTACAGGAGCGGCGAGCTCCACCCCCTATATAGATGTACCCCAGGACTCAGCAGCGCCATCTACCTGCTGACTGTCTGGTACATGTATAAGTACAGGAGCGGCGAGCTCCACCCCCTATATAGATGTACCCCAGGACTCAGCAGCGCCATCTACCTGCTGACTGTCTGGTACATGTATGAGTGCAGGAGCGGGAGCTCCACCCCCTATATAGATGTACCCCAGGACTCAGCAGCGCCATCTACCTGCTGACTGTCTGGTACATGTATAAGTACAGGAGCGGCGAGCTCCACCCCCTATATAGATGTACCCCAGGACTCAGCAGCGCCATCTACCTGCTGACTGTCTGGTACATGTATGAGTACAGGAGCGGCGAGCTCCACCCCCTATATAGATGTACCCCAGGACTCAGCAGCGCCCCCTACCTGCTGACTGTCTGGTACATGTATGAGTGCAGGAGCGGCGAGCTCCACCCCCTATATAGATGTGCCCCAGGACTCAGCAGCGCCATCTACCTGCTGACTGTCTGGTACATGTATAAGTGCAGGAGCTCCACCCCCTATATAGATGTACCCCAGGACTCAGCAGCGCCCCCTACCTGCTGACTGTCTGGTACATGTATGAGTACAGGAGCGGCGAGCTCCACCCCCTATATAGATGTACCCCAGGACTCAGCAGCGCCATCTACCTGCTGACTGTCTGGTACATGTATGAGTGCAGGAGCTCCACCCCCTATATAGATGTACCCCAGGACTCAGCAGCGCCCCCTACCTGCTGACTGTCTGGTACATGTATGAGTACAGGAGCGGCGAGCTCCACCCCCTATATAGATGTACCCCAGGACTCAGCAGCGCCATCTACCTGCTGACTGTCTGGGACATGTATGAGTGCAGGAGCGGCGAGCTCCACCCCCTATATAGATGTACCCCAGGAATCAGCAGCGCCCCCTACCTGCTGACTGACTGGTACATGTATGAGTACAGGAGCTCCACCCCCTATATAGATGTACCCCAGGACTCAGCAGCGCCCCCTACCTGCTGACTGTCTGGTACATGTATGAGTGCAGGAGCTCCACCCCCTATATAGATGTACCCCAGGACTCAGCAGCGCCATCTACCTGCTGCCTGTCTGGTACATGTATAAGTACAGGAGCGGCGAGCTCCACCCCCTATATAGATGTACCCCAGGACTCAGCAGCGCCATCTACCTGCTGCCTGTCTGGTACATGTATGAGTACAGGAGCTCCACCCCCTATATAGATGTACCCCAGGACTCAGCAGCGCCATCTACCTGCTGCCTGTCTGGTACATGTATGAGTACAGGAGCGGTGAGCTCCACCCCCTATATAGATGTACCCCAGGACTCAGCAGCGCCATCTACCTGCTGACTGTCTGGTACATGTATGAGTACAGGAGCGGCGAGCTCCACCCCCTATATAGATGTACCCCAGGACTCAGCAGCGCCCCCTACCTGCTGACTGTCTGGTACATGTATGAGTACAGGAGCGGTGAGCTCCATCCCCTATATAGATGTACCCCAGGACTCAGCAGCGCCATCTACCTGCTGACTGTCTGGTACATGTATAAGTGCAGGAGCGGCGAGCTCCACCCCCTATATAGATGTACCCCAGGACTCAGCAGCGCCATCTACCTGCTGTCTGGTACATGTATGAGTACAGGAGCGGCGAGCTCCACCCCCTATATAGATGTACCCCAGGACGCAGCAGCGCCATCTACCTGCTGCCTGTCTGGTACATGTATAAGTGCAGGAGCGGCGAGCTCCACCCCCTATATAGATGTACCCCAGGACTCAGCAGCGCCATCTACCTGCTGACTGTCTGGTACATGTATGAGTACAGGAGCGGCGAGCTCCACCCCCTATATAGATGTACCCCAGGACGCAGCAGCGCCATCTACCTGCTGCCTGTCTGGTACATGTATAAGTGCAGGAGCGGCGAGCTCCACCCCCTATATAGATGTACCCCAGGACTCAGCAGCGCCCCCTACCTGCTGACTGTCTGGTACATGTATGAGTGCAGGAGCTCCACCCCCTATATAGATGTACCCCAGGACTCAGCAGCGCCATCTACCTGCTGACTGTCTGGTACATGTATGAGTACAGGAGCGGCGAGCTCCACCCCCTATATAGATGTGCCCCAGGACTCAGCAGCGCCATCTACCTGCTGACTGTCTGGTACATGTATGAGTACAGGAGCGGCGAGCTCCACCCCCTATATAGATGTGCCCCAGGACTCAGCAGCGCCATCTACCTGATGACTGTCTGGTACATGTATGAGTACAGGAGCGGCGAGCTCCACCCCCTATATAGATGTACCCCAGGACTCAGCAGCGCCCCCTACCTGCTGACTGTCTGGTACATGTATGAGTGCAGGAGCGGCGAGCTCCACCCCCTATATAGATGTACCCCAGGACTCAGCAGCGCCATCTACCTGCTGACTGTCTGGGACATGTATAAGTACAGGAGCGGCGAGCTCCACCCCCTATATAGATGTGCCCCAGGACTCAGCAGCGCCATCTACCTGCTGACTGTCTGCTACATGTATGAGTACAGGAGCTCCACCCCCTATATAGATGTGCCCCAGGACCCAGCAGCGCCCCCTACCTGCTGACTGTCTGGTACATGTATGAGTGCAGGAGCTCCACCCCCTATATAGATGTACCCCAGGACCCAGCAGCGCCATCTACCTGCTGACTGTCTGGTACATGTATGAGTGCAGGAGCGGGAGCTCCACCCCCTATATAGATGTACCCCAGGACTCAGCAGCGCCATCTACCTGCTGACTGTCTGGTACATGTATGAGTGCAGGAGCTCCACCCCCTATATAGATGTACCCCAGGACTCAGCAGCGCCATCTACCTGCTGACTGTCTGGTACATGTATGAGTGCAGGAGCTCCACCCCCTATATAGATGTACCCCAGGACTCAGCAGTGCCATCTACCTGCTGACTGTCTGGTACATGTATGAGTGCAGGAGCGGCGAGCTCCACCCCCTATATAGATGTACCCCAGGACTCAGCAGCGCCATCTACCTGCTGACTGTCTGGTACATGTATGAGTGCAGGAGCGGGAGCTCCACCCCCTATATAGATGTACCCCAGGACTCAGCAGCGCCCCCTACCTGCTGACTGTCTGGTACATGTATGAGTACAGGAGCTCCACCCCCTATATAGATGTACCCCAGGACTCAGCAGCGCCCCCTACCTGCTGACTGTCTGGTACATGTATGAGTGCAGGAGCTCCACCCCCTATATAGATGTACCCCAGGACTCAGCAGCGCCATCTACCTGCTGACTTTCTGGTACATGTATGAGTGCAGGAGCGGCGAGCTCCACCCCCTATATAGATGTACCCCAGGACTCAGCAGCGCCATCTACCTGCTGACTGTCTGGTGCATGTATGAGTGCAGGTGCTCCACCCCCTATATAGATGTACCCCAGGACTCAGCAGCGCCATCTACCTGCTGACTGTCTGGTACATGTATGAGTGCAGGAGCTCCACCCCCTATATAGATGTACCCCAGGACTCAGCAGCGCCATCTACCTGCTGACTGTCTGGTACATGTATGAGTACAGGAGCGGCGAGCTCCCCCCCCCCCCTATATAGATGTACCCCAGGACTCAGCAGCGCGATCTACCTGCTGACTGTCTGGTACATGTATGAGTACAGGAGCGGCGAGCTCCACCCCCTATATAGATGTACCCCAGGACTCAGCAGCGCCATCTACCTGCTGACTGTCTGGTACATGTATGAGTACAGGAGCGGCGAGCTCCACCCCCTATATAGATGTACCCCAGGACTCAGCAGCGCCATCTACCTACTGACTATCTGGTACATGTATGAGTGCAGGAGCGGCGAGCTCCACCCCCTATATAGATGTACCCCAGGACTCAGCAGCGCCATCTACCTACTGACTGTCTGGTACATGTATGAGTGCAGGAGCGGCGAGCTCCACCCCCTATATAGATGTACCCCAGGACTCAGCAGCGCCCCCTACCTGCTGCCTGTCTGGTACATGTATGAGTGCAGGAGCGGCGAGCTCCACCCCCTATATAGATGTACCCCAGGACTCAGCAGCGCCCCCTACCTGCTGACTGTCTGGTACATGTATGAGTACAGGAGCGGCGAGCTCCACCCCCTATATAGATGTACCCCAGGACTCAGCAGCGCCCCCTACCTGCTGACTGTCTGGTACATGTATGAGTACAGGAGCGGTGAGCTCCATCCCCTATATAGATGTACCCCAGGACTCAGCAGCGCCATCTACCTGCTGACTGTCTGGTACATGTATAAGTGCAGGAGCGGCGAGCTCCACCCCCTATATAGATGTACCCCAGGACTCAGCAGCGCCATCTACCTGCTGTCTGGTACATGTATGAGTACAGGAGCGGCGAGCTCCACCCCCTATATAGATGTACCCCAGGACGCAGCAGCGCCATCTACCTGCTGACTGTCTGGTACATGTATGAGTACAGGAGCGGCGAGCTCCACCCCCTATATAGATGTACCCCAGGACTCAGCAGCGCCATCTACCTGCTGACTGTCTGGTACATGTATGAGTACAGGAGCTCCACCCCCTATATAGATGTACCCCAGGACGCAGCAGCGCCATCTACCTGCTGCCTGTCTGGTACATGTATGAGTACAGGAGCGGCGAGCTCCACCCCCTATATAGATGTACCCCAGGACTCAGCAGCGCCCCCTACCTGCTGACTGTCTGGTACATGTATGAGTGCAGGAGCTCCACCCCCTATATAGATGTGCCCCAGGACTCAGCAGCGCCATCTACCTGCTGACTGTCTGGGACATGTATGAGTACAGGAGCGGCGAGCTCCACCCCCTATATAGATGTGCCCCAGGACTCAGCAGCGCCATCTACCTGCTGACTGTCTGCTACATGTATGAGTACAGGAGCTCCACCCCCTATATAGATGTGCCCCAGGACCCAGCAGCGCCCCCTACCTGCTGACTGTCTGGTACATGTATGAGTGCAGGAGCTCCACCCCCTATATAGATGTACCCCAGGACCCAGCAGCGCCATCTACCTGCTGACTGTCTGGTACATGTATGAGTGCAGGAGCGGGAGCTCCACCCCCTATATAGATGTACCCCAGGACTCAGCAGCGCCATCTACCTGCTGACTGTCTGGTACATGTATGAGTGCAGGAGCTCCACCCCCTATATAGATGTACCCCAGGACTCAGCAGCGCCATCTACCTGCTGACTGTCTGGTACATGTATGAGTGCAGGAGCGGCGAGCTCCACCCCCTATATAGATGTACCCCAGGACTCAGCAGCGCCATCTACCTGCTGACTGTCTGGTACATGTATGAGTACAGGAGCGGCGAGCTCCACCCCCTATATAGATGTACCCCAGGACTCAGCAGCGCCATCTACCTGCTGACTGTCTGGTACATGTATGAGTGCAGGAGCGGCGAGCTCCACCCCCTATATAGATGTACCCCAGGACTCAGCAGCGCCATCTACCTGCTGACTGTCTGGTACATGTATGAGTGCAGGAGCGGCGAGCTCCACCCCCTATATAGATGTACCCCAGGACTCAGCAGCGCCATCTACCTGCTGACTGTCTGGTACATGTATGAGTGCAGGAGCGGGAGCTCCACCCCCTATATAGATGTACCCCAGGACTCAGCAGCGCCCCCTACCTGCTGACTGTCTGGTACATGTATGAGTACAGGAGCTCCACCCCCTATATAGATGTACCCCAGGACTCAGCAGCGCCCCCTACCTGCTGACTGTCTGGTACATGTATGAGTACAGGAGCTCCACCCCCTATATAGATGTACCCCAGGACTCAGCAGCGCCCCCTACCTGCTGACTGTCTGGTACATGTATGAGTGCAGGAGCTCCACCCCCTATATAGATGTACCCCAGGACTCAGCAGCGCCATCTACCTGCTGACTTTCTGGTACATGTATGAGTGCAGGAGCGGCGAGCTCCACCCCCTATATAGATGTACCCCAGGACTCAGCAGCGCCATCTACCTGCTGACTGTCTGGTGCATGTATGAGTGCAGGTGCTCCACCCCCTATATAGATGTACCCCAGGACTCAGCAGCGCCATCTACCTGCTGCCTGTCTGGTACATGTATGAGTACAGGTGCTCCACCCCCTATATAGATGTACCCCAGGACTCAGCAGCGCCATCTACCTGCTGACTGTCTGGTACATGTATGAGTACAGGAGCGGCGAGCTCCCCCCCCCCCCTATATAGATGTACCCCAGGACTCAGCAGCGCCATCTACCTGCTGACTGTCTGGTACATGTATGAGTACAGGAGCTCCACCCCCTATATAGATGTACCCCAAGACTCAGCAGCGCCATCTACCTGCTGACTGTCTGGTACATGTATGAGTGCAGGAGCGGCGAGCTCCACCCCCTATATAGATGTACCCCAGGACTCAGCAGCGCCATCTACCTGCTGACTGTCTGGTACATGTATGAGTACAGGAGCGGCGAGCTCCACCCCCTATATAGATGTACCCCAGGACTCAGCAGCGCCATCTACCTACTGACTATCTGGTACATGTATGAGTGCAGGAGCGGCGAGCTCCACCCCCTATATAGATGTACCCCAGGACTCAGCAGCGCCATCTACCTGCTGACTGTCTGGTACATGTATGAGTACAGGAGCGGCGAGCTCCACCACCTATATAGATGTACCCCAGGACTCAGCAGCGCCCCCTACCTGCTGCATGTCTGGTACATGTATGAGTGCAGGAGCGGCGAGCTCCACCCCCTATATAGATGTACCCCAGGACTCAGCAGCGCCATCTACCTGCTGACATGTATGAGTACAGGAGCGGCGAGCTCCACCCCCTATATAGATGTACCCCAGGACTCAGCAGCGCCCCCTACCTGCTGACTGTCTGGGACATGTATGAGTGCAGGAGCGGCGAGCTCCACCCCCTATATAGATGTACCCCAGGACTCAGCAGCGCCCCCTACCTGCTGACTGTCTGGGACATGTATGAGTGCAGGAGCGGCGAGCTACACCCCCTATATAGATGTACCCCAGGACTCAGCAGCGCCCCCTACCTGCTGACTGTCTGGTACATGTATAAGTACAGGAGCGGCGAGCTCCACCCCCTATATAGATGTACCCCAGGACTCAGCAGCGCCATCTACCTGCTGACTGTCTGGTACATGTATAAGTACAGGAGCGGCGAGCTCCACCCCCTATATAGATGTACCCCAGGACTCAGCAGCGCCATCTACCTGCTGACTGTCTGGTACATGTATGAGTGCAGGAGCGGGAGCTCCACCCCCTATATAGATGTACCCCAGGACTCAGCAGCGCCATCTACCTGCTGACTGTCTGGTACATGTATAAGTACAGGAGCGGCGAGCTCCACCCCCTATATAGATGTACCCCAGGACTCAGCAGCGCCATCTACCTGCTGACTGTCTGGTACATGTATAAGTACAGGAGCGGCGAGCTCCACCCCCTATATAGATGTACCCCAGGACTCAGCAGCGCCATCTACCTGCTGACTGTCTGGTACATGTATGAGTACAGGAGCGGCGAGCTCCACCCCCTATATAGATGTACCCCAGGACTCAGCAGCGCCCCCTACCTGCTGACTGTCTGGTACATGTATGAGTGCAGGAGCGGCGAGCTCCACCCCCTATATAGATGTACCCCAGGACTCAGCAGCGCCATCTACCTGCTGACTGTCTGGTACATGTATGAGTGCAGGAGCTCCACCCCCTATATAGATGTACCCCAGGACTCAGCAGCGCCCCCTACCTGCTAACTGTCTGGTACATGTATGAGTACAGGAGCGGCGAGCTCCACCCCCTATATAGATGTACCCCAGGGCTCAGCAGCGCCATCTACCTGCTGACTGTCTGGGACATGTATAAGTACAGGAGCGGCGAGCTCCACCCCCTATATAGATGTACCCCAGGACTCAGCAGCGCCATCTACCTGCTGACTGTCTGGTACATGTATGAGTGCAGGAGCTCCACCCCCTATATAGATGTGCCCCAGGACTCAGCAGCGCCATCTACCTGCTGACTGTCTGGTACATGTATGAGTACAGGAGCGGCGAGCTCCACCCCCTATATAGATGTACCCCAGGACTCAGCAGCGCCATCTACCTGCTGACTGTCTGGTACATGTATGAGTACAGGAGCGGCGAGCTCCACCCCCTATATAGATGTACCCCAGGACTCAGCAGCGCCATCTACCTGCTGACTGTCTGGTACATGTATGAGTGCAGGAGCGGTGAGCTCCACCCCCTATATAGATGTACCCCAGGACTCAGCAGCGCCATCTACCTGCTGACTGTCTGGTACATGTATGAGTGCAGGAGCGGGAGCTCCACCCCCTATATAGATGTACCCTAGGACTCAGCAGCGCCATCTACCTGCTGACTGTCTGGTACATGTATGAGTACAGGAGCTCCACCCCCTATATAGATGTACCCCAGGACTCAGCAGCGCCCCCTACCTGCTGACTGTCTGGTACATGTATGAGTGCAGGAGCGGGAGCTCCACCCCCTATATAGATGTACCCCAGGACTCAGCAGCGCCCCCTACCTGCTGACTGTCTGGTACATGTATGAGTACAGGAGCGGCGAGCTCCACCCCCTATATAGATGTACCCCAGGACTCAGCAGCGCCATCTACCTGCTGACTGTCTGGTACATGTATGAGTGCAGGAGCTCCACCCCCTATATAGATGTACCCCAGGACTCAGCAGCGCCATCTACCTGCTGACTGTCTGGTACATGTATGAGTACAGGAGCTCCATCCCCTATATAGATGTACCCCAGGACTCAGCAGCGCCATCTACCTGCTGACTGTCTGGTACATGTATGAGTGCAGGAGCTCCACCCCCTATATAGATGTGCCCCAGGACCCAGCAGCGCCATCTACCTGCTGACTGTCTGGTACATGTATGAGTGCAGGAGCTCCACCCCCCTATATAGATGTGCCCCAGGACTCAGCAGCGCCATCTACCTGCTGACTGTCTGGTACATGTATGAGTGCAGGAGCGGCGAGCTCCACCCCCTATATAGATGTACCCCAGGACTCAGCAGCGCCCTCTACCTGCTGACTGTCTGGTACATGTATGAGTGCAGGAGCGGCGAGCTCCACCCCCTATATAGATGTACCCCAGGACTCAGCAGCGCCCCCTACCTGCTGACTGTCTGGTACATGTATGAGTACAGGAGCGGCGAGCTCCACCCCCTATATAGATGTGCCCCAGGACTCAGCAGCGCCATCTACCTGATGACTGTCTGGTACATGTATGAGTACAGGAGCGGCGAGCTCCACCCCCTATATAGATGTGCCCCAGGACTCAGCAGTGCCCCCTACCTGCTGACTGTCTGGTACATGTATGAGTACAGGAGCGGCGAGCTCCACCCCCTATATAGATGTACCCCAGGACGCAGCAGCGCCATCTATCTGCTGACTGTCTGGTACATGTATGAGTGCAGGAGCGGCGAGCTCCACCCCCTATATAGATGTGCCCCAGGACTCAGCAGCGCCCCCTACCTGCTGACTGTCTGGTACATGTATGAGTGCAGGAGCTCCACCCCCTATATAGATGTACCCCAGGACTCAGCAGCGCCCCCTACCTGCTGACTGTCTGGTACATGTATGAGTACAGGAGCTCCACCCCTATATACATGTACCCCAGGACTCAGCAGCGCCATCTACCTGCTGACTGTCTGGTACATGTATGAGTACAGGAGCAGCGAGCTCCACCCCCTATATAGATGTACCCCAGGACTCAGCAGCACCATCTACCTGCTGACTGTCTGGTACATGTATGAGTGCAGGAGCGGCGAGCTCCACCCCCTATATAGATGTACCCCAGGACTCAGCAGCGCCATCTACCTGCTGACTGTCTGGTGCATGTATGAGTACAGGTGCTCCACCCCCTATATAGATGTACCCCAGGACTCAGCAGCGCCATCTACATGCTGACTGTCTGGTACATGTATGAGTACAGGAGCGGCGAGCTCCCCCCCCCCTATATAGATGTACCCCAGGACTCAGCAGCGCCCCCTACCTGCTGACTGTCTGGTACATGTATGAGTACAGGAGCGGTGAGCTCCACCCCCTATATAGATGTACCCCAGGACTCAGCAGCGCCATCTACCTGCTGACTGTCTGGTACATGTATGAGTGCAGGAGCGGCGAGCTCCACCCCCTATATAGATGTACCCCAGGACTCAGCAGCGCCATCTACCTGCTGACTGTCTGGTACATGTATGAGTGCAGGAGCTCCACCCCCTATATAGATGTACCCCAGGACTCAGCAGCGCTATCTACCTGCTGACTGTCTGGTACATGTATGAGTACAGGAGCGGCGAGCTCCACCCCCTATATAGATGTACCCCAGGACTCAGCAGCGCCATCTACCTGCTGACTGTCTGGTACATGTATGAGTACAGGAGCGGTGAGCTCCACCCCCTATATAGATGTACCCCAGGACTCAGCAGCGCCATCTACCTGCTGACTGTCTGGTACATGTATGAGTACAGGAGCGGCGAGCTCCACCCCCTATATAGATGTACCCCAGGACTCAGCAGCGCCATCTACCTGCTGACTGTCTGGTACATGTATGAGTACAGGAGCTCCACCCCCTATATAGATGTACCCCAGGACTCAGCAGCGCCCCCTACCTGCTGCCTGTCTGGTACATGTATGAGTACAGGAGCTCCACCCCCTATATAGATGTACCCCAGGACTCAGCAGCGCCATCTACCTGCTGACTGTCTGGTACATGTATGAGTACAGGAGCTCCACCCCCTATATAGATGTACCCCAGGACTCAGCAGCGCCATCTACCTGCTGACTGTCTGGTACATGTATGAGTACAGGAGCGGCGAGCTCCACCCCCTATATAGATGTACCCCAGGACTCAGCAGCGCCATCTACCTGCTGACTGTCTGGTACATGTATGAGTACAGGAGCTCCACCCCCTATATAGATGTGCCCCAGGACTCAGCAGCGCCATCTACCTGCTGACTGTCTGGTACATGTATGAGTACAGGAGCTCCACCCCCTATATAGATGTACCCCAGGACTCAGCAGCGCCATCTACCTGCTGACTGTCTGGTACATGTATGAGTGCAGGAGCGGCGAGCTCCACCCCCTATATAGATGTGCCCCAGGACTCAGCAGCGCCATCTACCTGCTGACTGTCTGGTACATGTATGAGTACAGGAGCTCCACCCCCTATATAGATGTACCCCAGGACTCAGCAGCGCCATCTACCTGCTGACTGTCTGGTACATGTATGAGTGCAGGAGCTCCACCCCCTATATAGATGTGCCCCAGGACTCAGCAGCGCCATCTACCTGCTGACTGTCTGGTACATGTATGAGTACAGGAGCTCCACCCCCTATATAGATGTACCCCAGGACTCAGCAGCGCCCCCTACCTGCTGCCTGTCTGGTACATGTATGAGTACAGGAGCTCCACCCCCTATATAGATGTACCCCAGGACTCAGCAGCGCCATCTACCTGCTGACTGTCTGGTACATGTATGAGTACAGGAGCTCCACCCCCTATATAGATGTACCCCAGGACTCAGCAGCGCCATCTACCTGCTGACTGTCTGGTACATGTATGAGTACAGGAGCGGCGAGCTCCACCCCCTATATAGATGTACCCCAGGACTCAGCAGCGCCATCTACCTGCTGACTGTCTGGTACATGTATGAGTGCAGGAGCTCCACCCTCTATATAGATGTACCCCAGGACTCAGCAGCGCCATCTACCTGCTGACTGTCTGGTACATGTATGAGTGCAGGAGCTCCACCCCCTATATAGATGTACCCCGGGACTCAGCAGCGCCATCTACCTGCTGACTGTCTGGTACATGTATGAGTGCAGGAGCGGCGAGCTCCACCCCCTATATAGATGTGCCCCAGGACTCAGCAGCGCCATCTACCTGCTGACTGTCTGGTACATGTATGAGTACAGGAGCTCCACCCCCTATATAGATGTGCCCCAGGACTCAGCAGCGCCATCTACCTGCTGACTGTCTGGTACATTCTCATCTTGGCAGTCCTGGGAATACCGAGGACTCAGAGGACATCTGTCAGGGGGATTTCTCCAACTGGATCCATCTGTGGAGGCACAAAGTGATACATTGATTGTATGGCATGAGGAGATGATGGGAGTTGTAGTATCTGGAGGACCCTCAGACCCTCCTTACACTGCTGATCAGTCCAGGAATCCGTCTCCTCTTCTGCTTCATCTATAACCTCAATCTTAATGTCCATCAGATCTTCATTCTAAATAGAGGAGAAATAATGTGAAATGGTCTTTGTTTCGGTGACTTTATGGTCAGGGTTTGGTGAGACTTTAGCGCCCCCTACCTGCTGACTGTCTGGGACATTCTCCTCCGGGCAGTCCTGGGAATACAGAAGACTCAGGGGACATCTCTCGGGGGGATTTCTCCTACTGGATCCATCTGTGGAGACACAAACACACAGTGACGGAATACATGAGCTGCTCTAGATCTACTACCTGCACAGCTGTGCCGCATTGTCCTCCAGTGGCCTGGAAAGAAAGTTCTAGAATAGAAGGTCTAGCAGGACCATTTGGGATGTGGAGGCGGCTCTACCTGTACCTGTAATCTTGTTCACACCTAATACTAATAAAGCGAGGTCCATCAGAGATCAAAATGTGCCAGAGCTCCGATCGCGCTGACCGCTGACTACCTCACATTACAATGTTGAACCTAGAGAGAGTCAAGCAGCAGAGGTGCCGATGTAGATGAAGGTGGTAGTTGTCTCCCTGGGGCACACCCTGGTGTAGGTCTTCTGGTAGATGGAGATTGAAGTGCCCTTAATGTTCGATATGGGAAGAATATGCAAATCTGTCTTCCATGATGTAATTAGGAAACCAATAGAGGGCGCTCACTGGAATGTGCAAGCCTGTCTTCCCTGATGTAGTTGGGAAGACAGAATTCCAGTGAAATAACCCAATAGCGGCTGCTCCCTTTTGCGTCATGCCCAACCTTCCAAGAGGCCTTTGTTTTGCAATGACGCTGGGATTATTACCAGGTATAGGCTCTCAATCGAGGACAGCTGTTTCGATGTACTTGCATCTCTTCAGCTCAATGTAGAGAGGACTATAACCTAGTAGAGGTGAGAGGCTTAGACAGGGTTCGGGGGATATTGTCACTCCTTAAGGAGAGACCACCATATAGGTGTGTGGAGACTCATTAAGCCTTTAGCACTCCACTTCGCAAAGGACCATGGGAAGAATATGCAAATCTGTCTTCCACGATGTAATTGGGAAGTCAGATGCTGCCTCTGTTAATGTTCGATACAAAGAGTCCCCTGACCCTCAGCCCCTCCTCTAGTCCCCTGACCCTCGGCCCCTCCTCTAGTCCCCTGACCCTCGGCCCCTCCTCTAGTCCCCTGACCCTCGGCCCCTCCTCTAGTCTCCTGACCCTCGGCCCCTCCTCTAGTCTCCTGACCCTCGGCCCCTCCTCTAGTCTCCTGACCCTCGGCCCCTCCTCTAGTCTCCTGACCCTCGGCCCCTCCTCTAGTCTCCTTACCCTCGGCCCCTCCTCTAGTCTCCTTACCCTCGGCCCCTCCTCTAGTCCCCTGACCCTCGTCCCCTCCTCTAGTCCCCTGACCCTCGGCCCCTCCTCTAGTCCCCTGACCCTCGGCCCCTCCTCTAGTCCCTTGACCCTCGGCCCCTCCTCTAGTCTCCTTACCCTCGGCCCCTCCTCTAGTCTCCTTACCCTCGGAACCTCCTCTAGTCTCCTTACCCTCGGCCCCTCCTCTAGTCTCCTTACCCTCAGCCCCTCCTCTAGTCTCCTGACCCTCAGCCTCTCCTCTAGTCCCCTGACCCTCGGCCCCTCCTCTAGTCCCCTGACCCTCGGCCCCTCCTCTAGTCCCCTGACCCTCAGCCCCTCCTCTAGTCTCCTGACCCTCAGCCCCTCCTCTAGTCCCCTGACCCTCGGCCCCTCCTCTAGTCCCCTGACCCTCGGCCCCTCCTCTAGTCCCCTGACCCTCGGCCCCTCCTCTAGTCCCCTGACCCTCGGCCCCTCCTCTAGTCCCCTGACCCTCAGCCCCTCCTCTAGTCCCCTGACCCTCAGCCCCTCCTCTAGTCCCCTGACCCTCAGTCCCTCCTCTAGTCCCCTGACCCTCAGTCCCTCCTCTAGTCCCCTGACCCTCGGCCCCTCCTCTAGTCTCCTGACCCTCAGCCCCTCCTCTAGTCCCCTGACCCTCAGTCCCTCCTCTAGTCTCCTTACCCTCGGCCCCTCCTCTAGTCCCCTGACCTTCAGCCCCTCTTCTAGTCTCCTTACCCTCGGCCCCTCCTCTAGTCTCCTTACCCTCGGCCCCTCCTCTAGTCTCCTGACCCTCGGCCCCTCCTCTAGTCTCCTTACCCTCGGCCCCTCCTCTAGTCCCCTGACCTTCAGTGTCTCCTCTAGTCTCCAGACCCTCAGTGTCTCCTCTAGTCTCCTTACCCTCGGCCCCTCCTCTAGTCTCCTTACCCTCGGCCCCTCCTCTAGTCTCCTTACCCTCGGCCCCTCCTCTAGTCTCCTTACCCTCGGCCCCTCCTCTAGTCCCCTGACCTTCAGCCCCTCTTCTAGTCTCCTTACCCTCGGCCCCTCCTCTAGTCTCCTTACCCTCGGCCCCTCCTCTAGTCTCCTGACCCTCGGCCCCTCCTCTAGTCTCCTTACCCTCGGCCCCTCCTCTAGTCCCCTGACCTTCAGTGTCTCCTCTAGTCTCCAGACCCTCAGTGTCTCCTCTAGTCTCCTTACCCTCGGCCCCTCCTCTAGTCTCCTTACCCTCGGCCCCTCCTCTAGTCTCCTGACCCTCGGCCCCTCCTCTAGTCTCCTTACCCTCGGCCCCTCCTCTAGTCCCCTGACCCTCGGCCCCTCCTCTAGTCCCCTGACCTTCAGTGTCTCCTCTAGTCTCCAGACCCTCAGTGTCTCCTCTAGTCTCCTGACCCTCAGCCCCTCCTCTAGTCTTCTGACCCTTAGCCCCTCCTCTAGACTCTTGACCCTCAGCCCCTCCTCTAGTCCCTTGACCCTCAGCCCCTCCTCTAGTCTCCTGACCCTCGGCCCCTCCTCTACTCTCATGACCCTCAGTCCCTCCTCTAGTCCCCTGACCCTCAGTCCCTCCTCTAGTTTCCTGACCCTCGGCCCCTCCTCTAGTCCCCTGACCCTCAGCCCCTCCTCTAGTCTCATAACCCTCAGTCCCTCCTCTAGTCCCCTGACCCTCGGCCCCTCCTCTAGTCTCCTGACCCTTGGCCCCTCCTCTAGTCCCCTGACCCTCGGCCCCTCCTCTAGTCTCCTGACCCTCAGCCCCTCCTCTAGTCTCCTTACCCTCTGCCCCTCCTCTAGTCCCCTGACCCTCGGCCCCTGACCCTCGGCCCCTCCTCTAGTCTCCTTACCCTCAGCCCCTCCTCTAGTCCCCTGACCCTCAGGCCCTCCTCTAGTCTCTTGACCCTCAGTGTCTCCTCTAGTCTCCTGACCCTCAGCCCCTCCTCTAGTCTTCTGACCCTCAGCCCCTCCTCTAGTCCCCTGACCCTCAGCCCCTCCTCTAGTCCCCTGACCCTCAGCCCCTCCTCTAGTCTCTTGACCCTCAGTGTCTCCTCTAGTCCCCTGACCCTCGGCCCCTCCTCTAGTCCCCTGACCCTCGGCCCCCTCCTCTAGTCTCATGACCCTCAGCCTCTCCTCTAGTCCCCTGACCCTCGGCCCCTCCTAAAGTCCCCTGACCCTCAGCCCCTCCTCTAGTCCCCTGACCCTCAGCCCCTCCTCTAGTCCCCTGACCCTCAGCCCCTCCTCTAGTCCCCTGACCCTCAGCCCCTCCTCTAGTCCCCTGACCCTCAGCCCCTCCTCTAGTCCCCTGACCCTCAGCCTCTCCTCTAGTCTCCTGGCCCTCAGCCCCTCCTCTAGTCCCCTGACCCTCAGTCCCTCCTCTAGTCCCCTGACCCTCAGCCCCTCCTCTAGTCCCCTGACCCTCAGCCCCTCCTCTAGTCTCCTGGCCCTCAGCCCCTCCTCTAGTCCCCTGACCCTCGGCCCTCCTCTATTCTCCTGGCCCTCAGCCCCTCCTCTAGTCCCCTGACCCTCGGCCCCCTCCTCTAGTCCCCTGACCCTCGGCCCTCCTCTAGTCTCATGACCCTCGGCCCCTCCTCTAGTCCCCTGACCCTCGGCCCCTCCTCTAGTCCCCTGACCCTCGGCCCCTCCTCTAGTCCCCTGACCCTCAGTGTCTCCTCTAGTCTCCAGACCCTCAGTGTCTCCTCTAGTCTCCTGACCCTCAGCCCCTCCTCTAGTCTTCTGACCCTTAGCCCCTCCTCTAGACTCTTGACCCTCAGCCCCTCCTCTAGTCCCCTGACCCTCAGCCCCTCCTCTAGTCTCCTGACCCTCGGCCCCTCCTCTACTCTCATGACCCTCAGTCCCTCCTCTAGTCCCCTGACCCTCAGTCCCTCCTCTAGTTTCCTGACCCTCGGCCCCTCCTCTAGTCCCCTGACCCTCAGCCCCTCCTCTAGTCTCATAACCCTCAGTCCCTCCTCTAGTCCCCTGACCCTCGGCCCCTCCTCTAGTCTCCTGACCCTCGGCCCCTCCTCTAGTCCCCTGACCCTCAGCCCCTCCTCTAGTCTCCTGACCCTCTGCCCCTCCTCTAGTCCCCTGACCCTCGGCCCCTCCTCTAGTCTCCTTACCCTCAGCCCCTCCTCTAGTCCCCTGACCCTCAGGCCCTCCTCTAGTCTCTTGACCCTCAGTGTCTCCTCTAGTCTCCTGACCCTCAGCCCCTCCTCTAGTCTTCTGACCCTCAGCCCCTCCTCTAGTCCCCTGACCCTCGGCCCCTCCTCTAGTCCCCTGACCCTCGGCCCCTCCTCTAGTCTCCTTACCCTCGGCCCCTCCTCTAGTCTCCTTACCCTCGGCCCCTCCTCTAGTCTCCTTACCCTCGGCCCCTCCTCTAGTCTCCTGACCCTCGGCCCCTCCTCTAGTCTCCTTACCCTCGGCCCCTCCTCTAGTCTCCTGACCCTCGGCCCCTCCTCTTGTCTCCTGACCCTCGGCCCCTCCTCTAGTCTCCTTACCCTCGGCCCCTCCTCTAGTCTCCTTACCCTCGGCCCCTCCTCTAGTCCCTACCCGTCGCCCTCGGCCCCTCCTCTAGTCCCCTGACCCTCGGCCCCTCCTCTAGTCCCCTGACCCTCGGCCCCTCCTCTAGTCCCCTGACCCTCGGCCCCTCCTCTAGTCCCCTGACCCTAGGCCCCTCCTCTAGTCCCCTGACCCTCGGCCCCTCCTCTAGTCCCTTGACCCTCGGCCCCTGACCCTCGGCCCCTCCTCTAGTCTCCTTACCCTCAGCCCCTCCTCTAGTCCCCTGACCCTCAGGCCCTCCTCTAGTCTCTTGACCCTCAGTGTCTCCTCTAGTCTCCTGACCCTCAGCCCCTCCTCTAGTCTTCTGACCCTCAGCCCCTCCTCTAGTCCCCTGACCCTCAGCCCCTCCTCTAGTCCCCTGACCCTCAGCCCCTCCTCTAGTCTCTTGACCCTCAGTGTCTCCTCTAGTCCCCTGACCCTCGGCCCCTCCTCTAGTCCCCTGACCCTCGGCCCCTCCTCTAGTCTCCTGACCCTCAGCCCCTCCTCTAGTCCCCTGACCCTCAGTCCCTCCTCTAGTCTCCTTACCCTCGGCCCCTCCTCTAGTCCCCTGACCTTCAGCCCCTCTTCTAGTCTCCTTACCCTCGGCCCCTCCTCTAGTCTCCTTACCCTCGGCCCCTCCTCTAGTCTCCTGACCCTCGGCCCCTCCTCTAGTCTCCTTACCCTCGGCCCCTCCTCTAGTCCCCTGACCCTCGGCCCCTCCTCTAGTCCCCTGACCTTCAGTGTCTCCTCTAGTCTCCAGACCCTCAGTGTCTCCTCTAGTCTCCTTACCCTCGGCCCCTCCTCTAGTCTCCTTACCCTCGGCCCCTCCTCTAGTCTCCTGACCCTCGGCCCCTCCTCTAGTCTCCTTACCCTCGGCCCCTCCTCTAGTCCCCTGACCCTCGGCCCCTCCTCTAGTCCCCTGACCTTCAGTGTCTCCTCTAGTCTCCAGACCCTCAGTGTCTCCTCTAGTCTCCTGACCCTCAGCCCCTCCTCTAGTCTTCTGACCCTTAGCCCCTCCTCTAGACTCTTGACCCTCAGCCCCTCCTCTAGTCCCTTGACCCTCAGCCCCTCCTCTAGTCTCCTGACCCTCGGCCCCTCCTCTACTCTCATGACCCTCAGTCCCTCCTCTAGTCCCCTGACCCTCAGTCCCTCCTCTAGTCCCCTGACCCTCGGCCCCTCCTCTAGTCTCCTTACCCTCGGCCCCTCCTCTAGTCTCCTTACCCTCGGCCCCTCCTCTAGTCCCCTGACCCTCGGCCCCTCCTCTAGTCCCCTGACCCTCGGCCCCTCCTCTAGTCCCCTGACCCTCGGCCCCTCCTCTAGTCCCCTGACCCTCGGCCCCTCCTCTAGTCTCCTGACCCTCGGCCCCTCCTCTAGTCCCCTGACCCTCGGCCCCTCCTCTAGTCCCCTGACCCTCGGCCCCTCCTCTAGTCCCCTGACCCTAGGCCCCTCCTCTAGTCCCCTGACCCTAGGCCCCTCCTCTAGTCCCCTGACCCTCGGCCCCTCCTCTAGTCCCTTGACCCTCGGCCCCTGACCCTCGGCCCCTCCTCTAGTCTCCTTACCCTCAGCCCCTCCTCTAGTCCCCTGACCCTCAGGCCCTCCTCTAGTCTCTTGACCCTCAGTGTCTCCTCTAGTCTCCTGACCCTCAGCCCCTCCTCTAGTCTTCTGACCCTCAGCCCCTCCTCTAGTCCCCTGACCCTCAGCCCCTCCTCTAGTCCCCTGACCCTCAGCCCCTCCTCTAGTCTCTTGACCCTCAGTGTCTCCTCTAGTCCCCTGACCCTCGGCCCCTCCTCTAGTCCCCTGACCCTCGGCCCCTCCTCTAGTCTCATGACCCTCAGCCTCTCCTCTAGTCCCCTGACCCTCGGCCCCTCCTAAAGTCCCCTGACCCTCGGCCCCTCCTAAAGTCCCCTGACCCTCAGCCCCTCCTCTAGTCCCCTGACCCTCAGCCCCTCCTCTAGTCCCCTGACCCTCAGCCCCTCCTCTAGTCCCCTGACCCTCAGCCTCTCCTCTAGTCTCCTGGCCCTCAGCCCCTCCTCTAGTCCCCTGACCCTCAGTCCCTCCTCTAGTCCCCTGACCCTCAGCCCCTCCTCTAGTCCCCTGACCCTCAGCCCCTCCTCTAGTCTCCTGGCCCTCGGCCCCTCCTCTAGTCCCCTGACCCTCGGCCCCTCCTCTAGTCCCCTGACCCTCGGCCCTCCTCTAGTCTCATGACCCTCGGCCCCTCCTCTAGTCCCCTGACCCTCGGCCCTCCTCTAGTCTCATGACCCTCAGCCCCTCCTCTAGTCCCCTGACCCTCAGCCCCTCCTCTAGTCCCCTGACTCTCAGTGTCTCCTCTAGTCTCCTGACCCTCAGCCCCTCCTCTAGTCCCCTGACCCTCAGCCCCTCCTCTAGTCCCCTGACCCTCAGCCCCTCCTCTAGTCCCCTGACCCTCAGTCCCTCCTCTAGTCCCCTGACCCTCAGCCCCTCCTCTAGTCCCCTGACCCTCGGCCCCTCCTCTAGTCCCCTGACCCTCGGCCCCTCCTCTAGTCCCCTGACCCTCGGCCCTCCTCTAGTCTCATGACCCTCAGCCCCTCCTCTAGTCTCATGACCCTCAGCCCCTCCTCTAGTCCCCTGACCCTCAGCCCCTCCTCTAGTCCCCTGATCCTCAGCCCCTCCTCTAGTCCCCTGATCCTCGGCCCCTCCTCTAGTCCCCTGACCCTCGGCCCTCCTCTAGTCTCATGACCCTCAGCCCCTCCTCTAGTCTCATGACCCTCAGCCCCTCCTCTAGTCCCCTGACCCTCAGCCCCTCCTCTAGTCCCCTGACCCTCAGCCCCTCCTCTAGTCCCCTGATCCTCAGCCCCTCCTCTAGTCCCCTGATCCTCGGCCCCTCCTCTAGTCCCCTGACCCTCGGCCCTCCTCTAGTCTCATGACCCTCAGCCCCTCCTCTAGTCTCATGACCCTCAGCCCCTCCTCTAGTCCCCTGACCCTCAGCCCCTCCTCTAGTCCCCTGACTCTCAGTGTCTCCTCTAGTCTCCTGACCCTCAGCCCCTCCTCTAGTCCCCTGACCCTCAGCCCCTCCTCTAGTCTCCTTACCCTCAGCCCCTCCTCTAGTCCCCTGACCCTCAGCCCCTCCTCTAGTCCCCTGACCCTCAGCCTCTCCTCTAGTCTCCTGGCCCTCAGCCCCTCCTCTAGTCCCCTGACCCTCAGTCCCTCCTCTAGTCCCCTGACCCTCAGCCCCTCCTCTAGTCCCCTGACCCTCAGCCCCTCCTCTAGTCTCCTGGCCCTCAGCCCCTCCTCTAGTCCCCTGACCCTCGGCCCTCCTCTATTCTCCTGGCCCTCAGCCCCTCCTCTAGTCCCCTGACCCTCGGCCCCTCCTCTAGTCCCCTGACCCTCGGCCCTCCTCTAGTCTCATGACCCTCGGCCCCTCCTCTAGTCCCCTGACCCTCGGCCCCTCCTCTAGTCCCCTGACCCTCAGCGTCTCCTCTAGTCTCCAGACCCTCAGTGTCTCCTCTAGTCTCCTGACCCTCAGCCCCTCCTCTAGTCTTCTGACCCTTAGCCCCTCCTCTAGTCCCCTGACCCTCAGCCCCTCCTCTAGTCTCCTGACCCTCGGCCCCTCCTCTACTCTCATGACCCTCAGTCCCTCCTCTAGTCCCCTGACCCTCAGTCCCTCCTCTAGTTTCCTGACCCTCGGCCCCTCCTCTAGTCCCCTGACCCTCAGCCCCTCCTCTAGTCTCATAACCCTCAGTCCCTCCTCTAGTCCCCTGACCCTCGGCCCCTCCTCTAGTCTCCTGACCCTCGGCCCCTCCTCTAGTCTCCTTACCCTCGGCCCCTCCTCTAGTCTCCTTACCCTCGGCCCCTCCTCTAGTCTCCTTACCCTCGGCCCCTCCTCTAGTCCCCTGACCCTCGGCCCCTCCTCTAGTCCCCTGACCCTCGGCCCCTCCTCTAGTCCCCTGACCCTCGGCCCCTCCTCTAGTCCCCTGACCCTCGGCCCCTCCTCTAGTCCCCTGACCCTAGGCCCCTCCTCTAGTCCCCTGACCCTCGGCCCCTCCTCTAGTCCCTTGACCCTCGGCCCCTGACCCTCGGCACCTGACCCTCGGCCCCTCCTCTAGTCTCCTTACCCTCAGCCCCTCCTCTAGTCCCCTGACCCTCAGGCCCTCCTCTAGTCTCTTGACCCTCAGTGTCTCCTCTAGTCTCCTGACCCTCAGCCCCTCCTCTAGTCTTCTGACCCTCAGCCCCTCCTCTAGTCCCCTGACCCTCAGCCCCTCCTCTAGTCCCCTGACCCTCAGCCCCTCCTCTAGTCTCTTGACCCTCAGTGTCTCCTCTAGTCCCCTGACCCTCGGCCCCTCCTCTAGTCCCCTGACCCTCGGCCCCTCCTCTAGTCTCCTGACCCTCAGCCCCTCCTCTAGTCCCCTGACCCTCAGTCCCTCCTCTAGTCTCCTTACCCTCGGCCCCTCCTCTAGTCCCCTGACCTTCAGCCCTCTCTTCTAGTCTCCTTACCCTCGGCCCCTCCTCTAGTCTCCTTACCCTCGGCCCCTCCTCTAGTCTCCTGACCCTCGGCCCCTCCTCTAGTCTCCTTACCCTCGGCCCCTCCTCTAGTCCCCTGACCCTCGGCCCCTCCTCTAGTCCCCTGACCCTCGGCCCCTCCTCTAGTCCCCTGACCTTCAGTGTCTCCTCTAGTCTCCAGACCCTCAGTGTCTCCTCTAGTCTCCTTACCCTCGGCCCCTCCTCTAGTCTCCTTACCCTCGGCCCCTCCTCTAGTCTCCTGACCCTCGGCCCCTCCTCTAGTCTCCTTACCCTCGGCCCCTCCTCTAGTCCCCTGACCCTCGGCCCCTCCTCTAGTCCCCTGACCTTCAGTGTCTCCTCTAGTCTCCAGACCCTCAGTGTCTCCTCTAGTCTCCTGACCCTCAGCCCCTCCTCTAGTCTTCTGACCCTTAGCCCCTCCTCTAGACTCTTGACCCTCAGCCCCTCCTCTAGTCCCTTGACCCTCAGCCCCTCCTCTAGTCTCCTGACCCTCGGCCCCTCCTCTACTCTCATGACCCTCAGTCCCTCCTCTAGTCCCCTGACCCTCAGTCCCTCCTCTAGTCCCCTGACCCTTGGCCCCTCCTCTAGTCTCCTTACCCTCGGCCCCTCCTCTAGTCTCCTTACCCTCGGCCCCTCCTCTAGTCCCCTGACCCTCGGCCCCTCCTCTAGTCCCCTGACCCTCGGCCCCTCCTCTAGTCCCCTGACCCTCGGCCCCTCCTCTAGTCCCCTGACCCTCGGCCCCTCCTCTAGTCCCCTGACCCTCGGCCCCTCCTCTAGTCCCCTGACCCTCGGCCCCTCCTCTAGTCCCCTGACCCTCGGCCCCTCCTCTAGTCTTCTGACCCTCAGCCCCTCCTCTAGTCCCCTGACCCTCAGCCCCTCCTCTAGTCCCCTGACCCTCAGCCCCTCCTCTAGTCCCCTGACCCTCAGCCCCTCCTCTAGTCCCCTGACCCTCAGCCCCTCCTCTAGTCTTCTGACCCTCAGCCCCTCCTCTAGTCCCCTGACCCTCAGCCCCTCCTCTAGTCCCCTGACCCTCAGCCCCTCCTCTAGTCTCTTGACCCTCAGTGTCTCCTCTAGTCTCCTGACCCTCAGCCCCTCCTCTAGTCTTCTGACCCTCAGCCCCTCCTCTAGTCCCCTGACCCTCAGCCCCTCCTCTAGTCCCCTGACCCTCAGCCCCTCCTCTAGTCTCTTGACCCTCAGTGTCTCCTCTAGTCCCCTGACCCTCGGCCCCTCCTCTAGTCCCCTGACCCTCGGCCCCTCCTCTAGTCTCTTGACCCTCAGTGTCTCCTCTAGTCTCCTGACCCTCAGCCCCTCCTCTAGTCTTCTGACCCTCAGCCCCTCCTCTAGTCCCCTGACCCTCAGCCCCTCCTCTAGTCCCCTGACCCTCAGCCCCTCCTCTAGTCTCTTGACCCTCAGCGTCTCCTCTAGTCCCCTGACCCTCGGCCCCTCCTCTAGTCCCCTGACCCTCGGCCCCTCCTCTAGTCTCATGACCCTCAGCCTCTCCTCTAGTCCCCTGACCCTCGGCCCCTCCTAAAGTCCCCTGACCCTCGGCCCCTCCTAAAGTCCCCTGACCCTCAGCCCCTCCTCTAGTCACCTGACCCTCAGCCCCTCCTCTAGTCCCCTGACCCTCAGCCCCTCCTCTAGTCCCCTGACCCTCAGCCCCTCCTCTAGTCCCCTGACCCTCAGCCTCTCCTCTAGTCTCCTGGCCCTCAGCCCCTCCTCTAGTCCCCTGACCCTCAGTCCCTCCTCTAGTCCCCTGACCCTCAGCCCCTCCTCTAGTCCCCTGACCCTCAGCCCCTCCTCTAGTCTCCTGGCCCTCGGCCCCTCCTCTAGTCCCCTGACCCTCGGCCCCTCCTCTAGTCCCCTGACCCTCGGCCCTCCTCTAGTCTCATGACCCTCGGCCCCTCCTCTAGTCCCCTGACCCTCGGCCCTCCTCTAGTCTCATGACCCTCAGCCCCTCCTCTAGTCCCCTGACCCTCAGCCCCTCCTCTAGTCCCCTGACTCTCAGTGTCTCCTCTAGTCTCCTGACCCTCAGCCCCTCCTCTAGTCCCCTGACCCTCAGCCCCTCCTCTAGTCCCCTGACCCTCAGCCCCTCCTCTAGTCCCCTGACCCTCAGCCCCTCCTCTAGTCCCCTGACCCTCAGCCCCTCCTCTAGTCCCCTGACCCTCGGCCCCTCCTCTAGTCCCCTGACCCTCGGCCCCTCCTCTAGTCCCCTGACCCTCGGCCCTCCTCTAGTCTCATGACCCTCAGCCCCTCCTCTAGTCTCATGACCCTCAGCCCCTCCTCTAGTCCCCTGACCCTCAGCCCCTCCTCTAGTCCCCTGATCCTCAGCCCCTCCTCTAGTCCCCTGATCCTCGGCCCCTCCTCTAGTCCCCTGACCCTCGGCCCTCCTCTAGTCTCATGACCCTCAGCCCCTCCTCTAGTCTCATGACCCTCAGCCCCTCCTCTAGTCCCCTGACCCTCAGCCCCTCCTCTAGTCCCCTGACTCTCAGTGTCTCCTCTAGTCTCCTGACCCTCAGCCCCTCCTCTAGTCCCCTGACCCTCAGCCCCTCCTCTAGTCTCCTTACCCTCAGCCCCTCCTCTAGTCCCCTGACCCTCAGCCCCTCCTCTAGTCCCCTGACCCTCAGCCTCTCCTCTAGTCTCCTGGCCCTCAGCCCCTCCTCTAGTCCCCTGACCCTCAGTCCCTCCTCTAGTCCCCTGACCCTCAGCCCCTCCTCTAGTCCCCTGACCCTCAGCCCCTCCTCTAGTCTCCTGGCCCTCAGCCCCTCCTCTAGTCCCCTGACCCTCGGCCCTCCTCTATTCTCCTGGCCCTCGGCCCCTCCTCTAGTCCCCTGACCCTCGGCCCCTCCTCTAGTCCCCTGACCCTCGGCCCTCCTCTAGTCTCATGACCCTCGGCCCCTCCTCTAGTCCCCTGACCCTCGGCCCCTCCTCTAGTCCCCTGACCCTCGGCCCCTCCTCTAGTCCCCTGACCCTCGGCCCTCCTCTATTCTCCTGGCCCTCAGCCCCTCCTCTAGTCCCCTGACCCTCGGCCCCTCCTCTAGTCCCCTGACCCTCGGCCCTCCTCTAGTCTCATGACCCTCGGCCCCTCCTCTAGTCCCCTGACCCTCGGCCCCTCCTCTAGTCCCCTGACCCTCGGCCCCTCCTCTAGTCCCCTGACCCTCAGTGTCTCCTCTAGTCTCCAGACCCTCAGTGTCTCCTCTAGTCTCCTGACCCTCAGCCCCTCCTCTAGTCTTCTGACCCTTAGCCCCTCCTCTAGACTCTTGACCCTCAGCCCCTCCTCTAGTCCCCTGACCCTCAGCCCCTCCTCTAGTCTCCTGACCCTCGGCCCCTCCTCTACTCTCATGACCCTCAGTCCCTCCTCTAGTCCCCTGACCCTCAGTCCCTCCTCTAGTTTCCTGACCCTCGGCCCCTCCTCTAGTCCCCTGACCCTCAGCCCCTCCTCTAGTCTCATAACCCTCAGTCCCTCCTCTAGTCCCCTGACCCTCGGCCCCTCCTCTAGTCTCCTGACCCTCGGCCCCTCCTCTAGTCCCCTGACCCTCAGCCCCTCCTCTAGTCTCCTGACCCTCTGCCCCTCCTCTAGTCCCCTGACCCTCGGCCCCTGACCCTCGGCCCCTCCTCTAGTCTCCTTACCCTCAGCCCCTCCTCTAGTCCCCTGACCCTCAGGCCCTCCTCTAGTCTCTTGACCCTCAGTGTCTCCTCTAGTCTCCTGACCCTCAGCCCCTCCTCTAGTCTTCTGACCCTCAGCCCCTCCTCTAGTCCCCTGACCCTCGGCCCCTCCTCTAGTCCCTTGACCCTCGGCCCCTCCTCTAGTCTCCTTACCCTCGGCCCCTCCTCTAGTCTCCTTACCCTCGGCCCCTCCTCTAGTCTCCTTACCCTCGGCCCCTCATCTAGTCTCCTGACCCTCGGCCCCTCCTCTTGTCTCCTTACCCTCGGCCCCTCCTCTAGTCTCCTGACCCTCGGCCCCTCCTCTAGTCTCCTGACCCTCGGCCCCTCCTCTAGTCTCCTTACCCTCGGCCCCTCCTCTAGTCCCCTGACCCTCGGCCCCTCCTCTAGTCCCCTGACCCTCGGCCCCTCCTCTAGTCCCCTGACCCTCGGCCCCTCCTCTAGTCCCCTGACCCTCGGCCCCTCCTCTAGTCCCCTGACCCTAGGCCCCTCCTCTAGTCCCCTGACCCTCGGCCCCTCCTCTAGTCCCTTGACCCTCGGCCCCTGACCCTCGGCCCCTCCTCTAGTCTCCTTACCCTCAGCCCCTCCTCTAGTCCCCTGACCCTCAGGCCCTCCTCTAGTCTCTTGACCCTCAGTGTCTCCTCTAGTCTCCTGACCCTCAGCCCCTCCTCTAGTCTTCTGACCCTCAGCCCCTCCTCTAGTCCCCTGACCCTCAGCCCCTCCTCTAGTCCCCTGACCCTCAGCCCCTCCTCTAGTCTCTTGACCCTCAGTGTCTCCTCTAGTCCCCTGACCCTCGGCCCCTCCTCTAGTCCCCTGACCCTCGGCCCCTCCTCTAGTCTCCTGACCCTCAGCCCCTCCTCTAGTCCCCTGACCCTCAGTCCCTCCTCTAGTCTCCTTACCCTCGGCCCCTCCTCTAGTCCCCTGACCTTCAGCCCCTCTTCTAGTCTCCTTACCCTCGGCCCCTCCTCTAGTCTCCTTACCCTCGGCCCCTCCTCTAGTCTCCTGACCCTCGGCCCCTCCTCTAGTCTCCTTACCCTCGGCCCCTCCTCTAGTCCCCTGACCCTCGGCCCCTCCTCTAGTCCCCTGACCTTCAGTGTCTCCTCTAGTCTCCAGACCCTCAGTGTCTCCTCTAGTCTCCTTACCCTCGGCCCCTCCTCTAGTCTCCTTACCCTCGGCCCCTCCTCTAGTCTCCTGACCCTCGGCCCCTCCTCTAGTCTCCTTACCCTCGGCCCCTCCTCTAGTCCCCTGACCCTCGGCCCCTCCTCTAGTCCCCTGACCTTCAGTGTCTCCTCTAGTCTCCAGACCCTCAGTGTCTCCTCTAGTCTCCTGACCCTCAGCCCCTCCTCTAGTCTTCTGACCCTTAGCCCCTCCTCTAGACTCTTGACCCTCAGCCCCTCCTCTAGTCCCTTGACCCTCAGCCCCTCCTCTAGTCTCCTGACCCTCGGCCCCTCCTCTACTCTCATGACCCTCGGTCCCTCCTCTAGTCCCCTGACCCTCAGTCCCTCCTCTAGTCCCCTGACCCTCGGCCCCTCCTCTAGTCTCCTTACCCTCGGCCCCTCCTCTAGTCTCCTTACCCTCGGCCCCTCCTCTAGTCCCCTGACCCTCGGCCCCTCCTCTAGTCCCCTGACCCTCGGCCCCTCCTCTAGTCCCCTGACCCTCGGCCCCTCCTCTAGTCCCCTGACCCTCGGCCCCTCCTCTAGTCCCCTGACCCTCGGCCCCTCCTCTAGTCCCCTGACCCTCGGCCCCTCCTCTAGTCCCCTGACCCTCGGCCCCTCCTCTAGTCCCCTGACCCTAGGCCCCTCCTCTAGTCCCCTGACCCTCGGCCCCTCCTCTAGTCCCTTGACCCTCGGCCCCTGACCCTCGGCCCCTCCTCTAGTCTCCTTACCCTCAGCCCCTCCTCTAGTCCCCTGACCCTCAGGCCCTCCTCTAGTCTCTTGACCCTCAGTGTCTCCTCTAGTCTCCTGACCCTCAGCCCCTCCTCTAGTCTTCTGACCCTCAGCCCCTCCTCTAGTCCCCTGACCCTCAGCCCCTCCTCTAGTCCCCTGACCCTCAGCCCCTCCTCTAGTCTCTTGACCCTCAGTGTCTCCTCTAGTCCCCTGACCCTCGGCCCCTCCTCTAGTCCCCTGACCCTCGGCCCCTCCTCTAGTCTCATGACCCTCAGCCTCTCCTCTAGTCCCCTGACCCTCGGCCCCTCCTAAAGTCCCCTGACCCTCAGCCCCTCCTCTAGTCCCCTGACCCTCAGCCCCTCCTCTAGTCCCCTGACCCTCAGCCCCTCCTCTAGTCCCCTGACCCTCAGCCCCTCCTCTAGTCCCCTGACCCTCAGCCTCTCCTCTAGTCTCCTGGCCCTCAGCCCCTCCTCTAGTCCCCTGACCCTCAGTCCCTCCTCTAGTCCCCTGACCCTCAGCCCCTCCTCTAGTCCCCTGACCCTCAGCCCCTCCTCTAGTCTCCTGGCCCTCAGCCCCTCCTCTAGTCCCCTGACCCTCGGCCCCTCCTCTAGTCCCCTGACCCTCGGCCCTCCTCTAGTCTCATGACCCTCGGCCCCTCCTCTAGTCCCCTGACCCTCGGCCCTCCTCTAGTCTCATGACCCTCAGCCCCTCCTCTAGTCCCCTGACCCTCAGCCCCTCCTCTAGTCCCCTGACTCTCAGTGTCTCCTCTAGTCTCCTGACCCTCAGCCCCTCCTCTAGTCCCCTGACCCTCAGCCCCTCCTCTAGTCCCCTGACCCTCAGCCCCTCCTCTAGTCCCCTGACCCTCAGCCCCTCCTCTAGTCCCCTGACCCTCAGCCCCTCCTCTAGTCTCCTGGCCCTCAGCCCCTCCTCTAGTCCCCTGACCCTCGGCCCCTCCTCTAGTCCCCTGACCCTCGGCCCTCCTCTAGTCTCATGACCCTCGGCCCCTCCTCTAGTCCCCTGACCCTCGGCCCTCCTCTAGTCTCATGACCCTCAGCCCCTCCTCTAGTCTCCTGACCCTCAGCCCCTCCTCTAGTCCCCTGACCCTCAGCCCCTCCTCTAGTCCCCTGACCCTCAGCCCCTCCTCTAGTCCCCTGACCCTCAGTCCCTCCTCTAGTCCCCTGACCCTCGGCCCCTCCTCTAGTCCCCTGACCCTCGGCCCCTCCTCTAGTCCCCTGACCCTCGGCCCCTCCTCTAGTCCCCTGACCCTCGGCCCCTCCTCTAGTCCCCTGACCCTCGGCCCTCCTCTAGTCTCATGACCCTCAGCCCCTCCTCTAGTCTCATGACCCTCAGCCCCTCCTCTAGTCCCCTGACCCTCAGCCCCTCCTCTAGTCCCCTGATCCTCAGCCTCTCCTCTAGTCCCCTGACCCTCGGCCCTCCTCTAGTCTCATGACCCTCAGCCCCTCCTCTAGTCTCATGACCCTCAGCCCCTCCTCTAGTCCCCTGACCCTCAGCCCCTCCTCTAGTCCCCTGACCCTCAACCCCTCCTCTAGTCTCCTGACCCTCAGCCCCTCCTCTAGTCTCATGACCCTCAGCCCCTCCTCTAGTCCCCTGACCCTCAACCCCTCCTCTAGTCTCCTGACCCTCAGCCTCTCCTCTAGTCTCCTGACCCTCAGCCCCTCCTCTAGTCCCCTGACCCTCAGCCCCTCCTCTAGTCCCCTGACCCTCAGCCCCTCCTCTAGTCCCCTGACCCTCAGCCCCTCCTCTAGTCCCCTGACCCTCAGCCCCTCCTCTAGTCCCCTGACCCTCAGCCCCTCCTCTAGTCCCCTGACCCTCAGCCCCTCCTCTAGTCCCCTGACCCTCAGTCCCTCCTCTAGTCCCCTGACCCTCAGCCCCTCCTCTAGTCCCCTGACCCTCAGCCCCTCCTCTAGTCCCCTGACCCTCAGCCCCTCCTCTAGTCCCCTGACCCTCAGTCCCTCCTCTAGTCCCCTGACCCTCGGCCCCTCCTCTAGTCCTCGTGTGATATTGTGATATTGGATATGATGAGACCATGTACAGAAATAACCAGTAGAATGGCCGCTCTCCTTAGTGGGTTGTGAATCGGTCACAAAACCGGCCGGATTTGTCTATGTCTCGTCGGTGTGTTATGTCCATGTAATATCAGAAATTATTTTTTCAATTTTGAATATGCTCGTGTCTTGTGTTGTCAAAGAACTTTTTATGGATACGATGGTTTATTATAAAAGGCTAAGTTTTATACAGAAAATAAAATACTTGTTGGATGAAAACTTTGTTCTTGTGCATAGTTACTTCGTCTTTACCCAGTGGCCCGTGCATGTGTATATATGGGAGTAGTGGCTGTGAACTGCATTCTGGGTGTTTGCCTATATGGTAATGCCCAGACGTCACGTGGTCCGGTATATTACCACATAGGCCTGAAGCCTGCTAGGATTAAAGAGGATCACTCATGGGTTTGGGCAAAGGCAGTGTTATATACCGCTGGAGAGCAGACCGTGCGCTGAATTCAGTATTGGCATTCCTGATCTGTTCCCCGAGTGAAGAGCTATAAGTGCCGGAACCGAAACTCTACACAGGAACGTCCTTCTGCCAAGCAGCGCCTATCGCACTATAACCTGTAGATAGGACACTATATACAATCTGCTGCTCTATAACCTGTAGATAGGACACTATATACAATCTGCTCCTCTATAACCTGTAGATAGGACACTATATACAATCTGCTCCTCTATAACCTGTAGATAGGACACTATATACAATCTGCTCCTCTATAACCTGTAGATAGGACACTATATACAATCTGCTCCTCTATAACCTGTAGATAGGACACTATATACAATCTGCTCCTCTATACCCTGTAGATAGGACACTATATACAATCTGCTCTATAACCTGTAGATAGGACACTATATACAATCTGCCCCTCTATAACCTGTAGATAGGACACTATATACAATCTGCTCTATAACCTGTAGATAGGACACTAAATACAATCTGCCCCTCTATAACCTGTAGATAGGACACTATATACAATCTGCTCCTCTATAACCTGTAGATAGGACACTATATACAATCTGCTGCTCTATAACCTGTAGATAGGACACTATATACAATCTGCTCCTCTATAACCTGTAGATAGGACACTATATACAATCTGCTCCTCTATAACCTGTAGATAGGACACTATATACAATCTCCTCTATAACCTGTAGATAGGACACTATATACAATCTGCTCTATAACCTGTAGATAGGACACTATATACAATCTGCCCCTCTATAACCTGTAGATAGGACACTATATACAATCTGCTCCTCTATAACCTGTAGATAGGACACTATATACAATCTGCTCCTGTATAACCTGTAGATAGGGCACTATATACAATCTGCTCTATAACCTGTAGATAGGACACTATATACAATCTGCTCTTCTATAACCTGTAGATAGGACACTATATACAATCTGCTCTATAACCTGTAGATAGGACACTATATACAATCTGCTCTATAACCTGTAGATAGGACACTATATACAATCTGCTCCTCTATAACCTGTAGATAGGACACTATATACAATCTGCTCTTCTATAACCTGTAGATAGGACACTATATACAATCTGCTCTATAACCTGTAGATAGGACACTATATACAATCTGCTCTATAACCTGTAGATAGGACACTATATACAATCTGCTGCTCTATAACCTGTAGATAGGACACTATATACAATCTGCTGCTCTATAACCTGTAGATAGGACACTATATACAATCTGCTCCTCTATAACCTGTAGATAGGACACTATATACAATCTGCTCCTCTATAACCTGTAGATAGGGCACTATATACAATCTGCTCCTCTATAACCTGTAGATAGAACACTATATACAATCTGCTCTATAACCTGTAGATAGGACACTATATACAATCTGCTCCTCTATAACCCGTAGATAGGACACTATATACAATCTGCTCTATACCCTGTAGATAGGACACTATATACAATCTGCTGCTCTAAAACCTGTAGATAGGACACTATATACAATCTGCTGCTCTATAACCTGTAGATAGGACACTATATACAATCTGCTCCTCTATAACCTGTAGATAGGACACTATATACAATCTGCCCCTCTATAACCTGTAGATAGGACACTATATACAATCTGCTCTATAACCTGTAGATAGGACACTATATACAATCTGATCCTCTATAACCTGTAGATGGGACACTATATACAATCTGCTCCTGTATAACCTGTAGATAGGACACTATATACAATCTGCCCCTCTATACCCTGTAGATAGGACACTATATACAATCTGCTCTATAACCTGTAGATAGGACACTATATACAATCTCCTCTATAACCTGTAGATAGGACACTATATACAATCTGCTCCTCTATAACCTGTAGATAGGACACTATATAAAATCTGCTGCTCTATAACCTGTAGATAGGACACTATATACAATCTGCTCCTCTATAACCTGTAGATAGGACACTATATACAATCTGCTCTATACCCTGTAGATAGGACACTATATACAATCTGCTGCTCTATAACCTGTAGATAGGACACTATATACAATCTGCCCCTCTATAACCTGTAGATAGGACACTATATACAATCTGCTCTATACCCTGTAGATAGGACACTATATACAATCTGCTCTATACCCTGTAGATAGGACACTATATACAATCTGCTGCTCTATACCTGTAGATAGGACACTATATACAATCTGCTCCTCTATAACCTGTAGATAGGACACTATATACAATCTGCTCCTCTATAACCTGTAGATAGGACACTATATACAATCTGCTCTATAACCTGTAGATAGGACACTATATACAATCTGCTCTATACCCTGTAGATAGGACACTATATACAATCTGCTCTATACCCTGTAGATAGGACACTATATACAATCTGCTGCTCTATACCTGTAGATAGGACACTATATACAATCTGCTCCTCTATAACCTGTAGATAGGACACTATATACAATCTGCTGCTCTATAACCTGTAGATAGGACACTATATACAATCTGCTCTATAACCTGTAGATGGGACACTATATACAATCTGCTCCTGTATAACCTGTAGATGGGACACTATATACAATCTGCTCCTGTATAACCTGTAGATAGGACACTATATACAATCTGTCCCTCTATACCCTGTAGATAGGACACTATATACAATCTGCTCCTCTATAACCTGTAGATAGGACACTATATACAATCTGCTCCTCTATAACCTGTAGATAGGACACTATATACAATCTGCTCTATAACCTGTAGATAGGACACTATATACAATCTGCTCCTCTATAACCTGTAGATAGGACACTATATACAATCTGCTCCTCTATAACCTGTAGATAGGACACTATATACAATCTGCTCTATAACCTGTAGATAGGACACTATATACAATCTGCCCCTCTATAACCTGTAGATAGGACACTATATACAATCTGCTCCTCTATAACCTGTAGATAGGACACTATATACAATCTGCTCTATAACCTGTAGATAGGACACTATATACAATCTACCCCTCTATAACCTGTAGATAGGACACTATATACAATCTGCTCCTCTATAACCTGTAGATAGGACACTATATACAATCTGCCCCTCTATAACCTGTAGATAGGACACTATATACAATCTGCTCCTCTATAACCTGTAGATAGGACACTATATACAATCTGCTCTATAACCTGTAGATAGGACACTATATACAATCTGCCCCTCTATAACCTGTAGATAGGACACTATATACAATCTGCTCCTCTATAACCTGTAGATAGGACACTATATACAATCTGCTCTATAACTTATAGATAGGAAACTATATACAATCTGCCCCTCTATAACCTGTAGATAGGACACTATATACAATCTGCCCCTCTATAACCTGTAGATAGGACACTATATACAATCTGCCCCTCTATAACCTGTAGATAGGACACTATATACAATCTGCTCCTCTATAACCTGTAGATAGGACACTATATACAATCTGCTCTTCTATAACCTGTAGATAGGACACTATATACAATCTGCTCTATAACCTGTAGATAGGACACTATATACAATCTGCTCCTCTATAACCTGTAGATAGGACACTATATACAATCTGCCCCTCTATAACCTGTAGATAGGACACTATATACAATCTGCTCCTCTATAACCTGTAGATAGGACACTATATACAATCTGCTCCTCTATAACCTGTAGATGGGACACTATATACAATCTGCCCCTCTATAACCTGTAGATAGGACACTATATACAATCTGCTCCTCTATAACCTGTAGATAGGACACTATATACAATCTGCCCCTCTATAACCTGTAGATAGGACACTATATACAATCTGCTCCTCTATAACCTGTAGATAGGACACTATATACAATCTGCTCCTCTATAACCTGTAGATGGGACACTATATACAATCTGCCCCTCTATAACCTGTAGATAGGACACTATATACAATCTGCTCCTCTATAACCTGTAGATAGGACACTATATACAATCTACTCCTCTATAACCTGTAGATAGGACACTATATACAATTTGCCCCTCTATAACCTGTAGCTAGGACACTATATACAATCTGCCCCTCTATAACCTGTAGATAGGACACTATATACAATCTGATCCTCTATAACCTGTAGATAGGACACTATATACAATCTGCTCCTCTATAACCTATAGATAGGACACTATATACAATCTGCCCCTCTATAACCTGTAGATAGGACACTATATACAATCTGCTCCTCTATAACCTGTAGATAGGACACTATATACAATCTGCTCTATAACCTGTAGATAGGACACTATATACAATCTGCTCCTCTATAACCTGTAGATAGAACACTATATACAATCTGCTCTATAACCTGGAGATAGGACACTATATACAATCTCCTCTATAACCTGTAGATAGGACACTATATACAATCTGCTCCTCTATAACCTGTAGATAGGACACTATATACAATCTGCTCTATAACCTGTAGATAGGACACTATATACAATCTGCTGCTCTATAACCTGTAGATAGGACACTATATACAATCTGCTCCTGTATAACCTGTAGATAGGACACTATATACAATCTGCTCTATAACTTGTAGATAGGAAACTATATACAATCTGACCCTCTATAACCTGTAGATAGGACACTATATACAATCTGCCCCTCTATAACCTGTAGATAGGACACTATACAATCTGCTCTATATCCTGTAGATAGGACACTATATACAATCTGCTGCTCTATAACCTGTAGATAGGACACTATATACAATCTGCTCCTCTATAACCTGTAGATAGGACACTATATACAATCTGCTTAATAACTTGTAGATAGGAAACTATATACAATCTGCCCCTCTATAACCTGTAGATAGGACACTATATACAATCTGCCCCTCTATAACCTGTAGATAGGACACTATATACAATCTGCTCCTCTATAACCTGTAGATAGGACACTATATACAATCTGCCCCTCTATAACCTGTAGATAGGACACTATATACAATCTGCTGCTCTATAACCTGTAGATAGGACACTATATACAATCTGCTCCTCTATAACCTGTAGATAGGACACTATATACAATCTGCTCTATAATCTGTAGATAGGACACTATATACAATCTGCCCCTCTATAACCTGTAGATAGGACACTATATACAATCTGCCCCTCTATAACCTGTAGATAGGACACTATATACAATCTGCTCCTCTATAACCTGTAGATTAGGACACTATATACAATCTGCTCCTCTATAACCTGTAGATTGGACACTATATACAATCTGCTCCTCTATAAACTGTAGATAGGACACTATATACAATCTGCTCCTCTATAACCTGTAGATAGGACACTATATACAATCTGCTCCTCTATAACCTGTAGATTGGACACTATATACAATCTGCTCCTCTATAAACTGTAGATAGGACACTATATACAATCTGCTCCTCTATAACCTGTAGATAGGACACTATATACAATCTGCTGTATAACCTGTAGATAGGACACTATATACAATCTGCTCCTCTATAACCTGTAGATAGGACACTATATACAATCTGCTCTATAACCTGTAGATAGGACACTATATACAATCTGCTCCTCTATAACCTGTAGATAGGACACTATATACAATCTGCTCTATAACCTGTAGATAGGACACTATATACAATCTGCTCCTCTATAACCTGTAGATAGGACACTATATACAATCTGCTCCTCTATACCCTGTAGATAGGACACTATATACAATCTGCTCTATAACCTGTAGATAGGACACTATATACAATCTGCTCTATAACCTGTAGATAGGACACTATATACAATCTGCTCCTCTATAACCTGTAGATAGGACACTATATACAATCTGCTCCTCTATAACCTGTAGATAGGACACTATATACAATCTGCTCCTCTATAACCTGTAGATAGGACACTATATACAATCTACTCCTCTATAACCTGTAGATAGGACACTGTCACGGGATGGTTAGAGTCTATACTATAGGCAATGTGTAATATATATTTCATGTGGAATGTATTCTCTAACCTGTTGTATACATCAATGTGTAGTTGGCTGATTGGGGTCTAGTGTGTTAGCACATTGTATGCAAATACCTCTAACTAGTGAGGACCAGTGAGGACAATGGGTGGAGATAATCTGATCAGTGTCTCCAAGAAGATGTTGGACGGTGCATTGTCCACAGGAGACAGGGAGTCTGCTCTCCTTGGTATAGGTGAGGGGGGAAGGATCTGTGACTCAGCCCTCCCCCACCCACAGATAGAGGAAGTAACAGTCTTAGTATATAGTTGTAGCTGGCAGTTAGTATGGGTTAGCCGGCCTGTGCACAGCTCTGCAGAGAGCCAGAATTTAGTTACAGGACCAAGGAACCAAAGTTATCATTGGATTGTGACTTCTGTGGACTTATTGTTATTACGGTTGATGTGACCGCCGCCGGCTACTAACTTTGTGGATTACAATAAATTGCTGTTGTCTCCCGACCTCTTGCGTCCGTGTTGATTCAAAAGACCTTCCGGAGGAAGACGTATACCTTTGCTCCGTGACAACTGGTTGGCAGCGGTGGGATCAACAGCGGATAGCGAGATGGACTACAGCAGCCCAGCGATTAATGGAGCCACAACCTCAGAATACAGGAACTGGACTATGGCAAGTCTACAAGTAAGGGCCCGGGAACTAAACCTGAGTTACCAGGGAAGAACGAAAGAGCAACTGATCGAGGCACTGGAGGAGATGACCCTGCAAAGCGACCATGAGGAGGGCTGCCCCCAGGAGACTGGAGAGATACGGGAGTGGCAGGTACAGACCCAAAAGAGCAGATGGGTTGTTTTGTATGAGGAGGAATTGGCAGTGCTGGGGCTAGGAGCAACTGCAGAGCAAAGGAGTAGAGCATTACAGAGGGCTCAGGAAACGGAGAAGGAGGAACAGAGAATGGCGCATGAAAAGGAAAGAATGGCGCATGAAATGCGAATGGCTGAGATAACTATGAGGAATTATAATCAAACGTCGACCCCCAGCCCAACAGTGAGAGAACCACCATATGTCTCCCATAAACACTTCAAGACCTTTGAGGAAGCGGCTGGGGATGTGATGGATATTTTCAGGACTTCGAACACCAGTGCCACCTGATGGAAGTCCCAGAGAAGGATTGGGTCCGGTATCTGGTGGGGCACCTACGAGATGGGGCTGCGGAAGCTCTCAGAGCCATGGACCCTAGTGATCAGCGGGACTATGAGGCCATTAAAAGAGCGGTGCAGAAGTATTATGCAGTCACTCCAGAGACCTACCGAGTTCAGTTCCGCTCTTTGTCTTACAATGGGGGAAGCTCCTTCCACATGTTCGCCCACAAGTTGAAGCAAGCATGCAAGCGCTGGCTAGAAGGAGAGGAGGCTGTCACAGTCGATAAGATCCTCCAAGTCATACTTAAGGAACAGTTCTTTTCCCAGTGCCCCGCTGAGATCCGTGAGTGGGTGCTGGAACGGAACCCAGCCACAGTGGAGCAAGCTGCTTCCCTTGCAGATGAGGGCCTGACCATCAAGCCGCAGTGGAAGAGGTTGTTTGCAGAGGAGCGGAAAACTACCACAGTCCGCCAGACACCCTTCATCCAGCCACCCACCTTTCGTGCCCGGCCTCAGGATTACAATTCCCCCTCTACCCCTGCCCCAGCCCATCGGCCTCCAGCTATGAACAACCCTGTCCCTAGACAACGACCTACTGGAAGAATGCTAGAGCGCAGATGTTTTGGGTGCGGGCGGCCTGGACATTTGCAAGCTAGTTGCCCTGTTAACATGGGGGCACGGGCCACCGTGGCATCCCGGCCTATTCACTACCTGGGAACCACTCCTAGGACAGAAAGTTTGGCCCCATTTCCAGATGACTCCATGAATGACCCATCTGTTCCACCTCCAGGGGTCTATGGGATTCAGCCCTCCGCCACACATCCCGCAAACCCTCAGCGGAAGCACTTGCAGGAGGTCCTACTGGATGGCCGAACAGTTGTTGGATTCCGGGACTCGGGAGCTTTCCTAACGGTAGCGGACCCCCGAGTTGTGCGACCCGAGGCCCTAGAGGAGGGTCCTGGCATTTCTATCAAGTTGGCAGGGGGTACTCAAAGACGTATTCCTAAAGCTACCGTGGAACTCGACTATGGTTATGGACCAAAACGATGCACAATTGGTGTGATGAGCGGGCTGCCGGCCGATGTTCTGTTAGGCAACGATGTTGGAAATCTACAGTGCCACTTTGTGGGAGCAGTGACCCGAAGCCAAGCTCAGAGAGACGCCAACATGGATCCACCGGATTTTCTGCCAGATGCCAGCCCTTCAACCCTACAACTTTACCATTCAGCACCGCCGAGGGAACCAACACCAGAACGCGGATGGGTTATCCCGGCAGGAGGACATATGAGCTATAGAGACTGATGTGCATTCCCCAATTTACCTGTGTAGGCCAATTGTGTCATGCACATGTTTTGAGAGGGGGAGGGGTTGTCACGGGATGGTTAGAGTCTATACTATAGGCAATGTGTAATATATATTTCATGTGGAATGTATTCTCTAACCTGTTGTATACATCAATGTGTAGTTGGCTGATTGGGGTCTAGTGTGTTAGCACATTGTATGCAAATACCTCTAACTAGTGAGGACCAGTGAGGACAATGGGTGGAGATAATCTGATCAGTGTCTCCAAGAAGATGTTGGACGGTGCATTGTCCACAGGAGACAGGGAGTCTGCTCTCCTTGGTATAGGTGAGGGGGGAAGGATCTGTGACTCAGCCCTCCCCACCCACAGATAGAGGAAGTAACAGTCTTAGTATATAGTTGTAGCTGGCAGTTAGTATGGGTTAGCCGGCCTGTGCACAGCTCTGCAGAGAGCCAGGATATAGTTACAGGACCAAGGAACCAAAGCTATCATTGGATTGTGACTTCTGTGGACTTATTGTTATTACGGTTGATGTGACCGCCGCCGGCTACTAACTTTGTGGATTACAATAAATTGCTGTTGTCTCCCGACCTCTTGCGTCCGTGTTGATTCAAAAGACCTTCCGGAGGAAGACGTATACCTTTGCTCCGTGACAGACACTATATACAATCTGCCCCTCTATAACCTGTAGATAGGACACTATATACAATCTGCCCCTCTATAACCTGTAGATAGGACACTATATACAATCTGATCCTCTATAACCTGTAGATAGGACACTATATACAATCTGCTCTATAACCTGTAGATAGGACACTATATACAATCTGCTCTATAACCTGTAGATAGGACACTATATACAATCTGCTCTTCTATAACCTGTAGATAGGACACTATATACAATCTGCTCCTCTATAACCTGTAGATAGGACACTATATACAATCTGCTCTATAACCTGTAGATAGGACACTATATACAATCTGCTCTATAACCTGTAGATAGGACACTATATACAATCTCCTCTATAACCTGTAGATAGGACACTATATACAATCTGCTCCTCTATAACCTGTAGATAGGACACTATATACAATCTGCCCTATAACCTGTAGATAGGACACTATATACAATCTGCCCCCCTATAACCTGTAGATAGGACACTATATACAATTTGCTCTATACCCTGTAGATAGGACACTATATACAATCTGCTCTTCTATAACCTGTAGATAGGACACTATATACAATCTGCTCTTCTATAACCTGTAGATAGGACACTATATACAATCTGCCCTATAACCTGTAGATAGGACACTATATACAATCTGCTCCTCTATAACCTGTAGATAGGACACTATATACAATCTGCTCTATAACCTGTAGATAGGACACTATATACAATCTGCTCCTCTATAACCTGTAGATAGGACACTATATACAATCTGCTCTATAACCTGTAGATAGGACACTATATACAATCTCCTCTATAACCTGTAGATAGGACACTATATACAATCTCCTCTATAACCTGTAGATAGGACACTATATACAATCTGCTCTATAACCTGTAGATAGGACACTATATACAATCTGCTCTATAACCTGTAGATAGGACACTATATACAATCTGCTCCTCTATAACCTGTAGATGGGACATTATATACAATCTGCCCCTCTATAACCTGTAGATAGGACACTATATACAATCTGCTCTATAACCTGTAGATAGGACACTATATACAATCTGCTCCTCTATAACCTGTAGATAGGACACTATATACAATCTCCTCTATAACCTGTAGATAGGACACTATATACAATCTGCCCCTCTATAACCTGTAGATAGGACACTATATACAATCTGATCCTCTATAACCTGTAGATAGGACACTATATACAATCTGCTCCTCTATAACCTGTAGATAGGACACTATATACAATCTGCTCCTCTATAACCTGTAGATGGGACACTATATACAATCTGCCCCTCTATAACCTGTAGATAGGACACTATATACAATCTGCTCTATAACCTGTAGATAGGACACTATATACAATCTGCTCCTCTATAACTTGTAGATAGGACACTATATACAATCTGCTCCTCTATAACCTGTAGATGGGACACTATATACAATCTGCCCCTCTATAACCTGTAGATAGGACACTATATACAATCTGCCCCTCTATAACCTGTAGATAGGACACTATATACAATCTGCCCCTCTATAACCTGTAGATAGGACACTATATACAATCTGATCCTCTATAACCTGTAGATAGGACACTATATACAATCTGCTCCTCTATAACCTGTAGATAGGACACTATATACAATCTGCCCCTCTATAACCTGTAGATAGGACACTATATACAATCTGCTCCTCTATAACCTGTAGATAGGACACTATATACAATCTGCTCTATAACCTGTAGATAGGACACTATATACAATCTGCTCTTCTATAACCTGTAGATAGGACACTATATACACTCTGCTCCTCTATAACCTGTAGATAGGACACTATATACAATCTGCTCTATAACCTGTAGATAGGACACTATATACAATCTGCTCTATAACCTGTAGATAGGACACTATATACAATCTGCCCCCCTATAACCTGTAGATAGGACACTATATACAATTTGCTCTATACCCTGTAGATAGGACACTATATACAATCTGCTCTATAACCTGTAGATAGGACACTATATACAATCTGCTCCTCTATAACCTGTAGATAGGACACTATATACAATCTGCTCTATAACCTGTAGATAGGACACTATATACAATCTCCTCTATAACCTGTAGATAGGACACTATATACAATCTCCTCTATAACCTGTAGATAGGACACTATATACAATCTGCTCTATAACCTGTAGATAGGACACTATATACAATCTGCTCTATAACCTGTAGATAGGAAACTACATACAATCTCCTCTATAACCTGTAGATAGGACACTATATACAATCTGCTCCTCTATAACCTGTAGATGGGACACTATATACAATCTGCCCCTCTATAACCTGTAGATAGGACACTATATACAATCTGCTCTATAACCTGTAGATAGGACACTATATACAATCTGCTCCTCTATAACCTGTAGATAGGACACTATATACAATCTGCTCCTCTATAACCTGTAGATGGGACACTATATACAATCTGCCCCTCTATAACCTGTAGATAGGACACTATATACAATCTTCTCTATAACCTGTAGATAGGACACTATATACAATCTGCTCCTCTATAACCTGTAGATAGGACACTATATACAATCTGCTCCTCTATAACCTGTAGATGGGACACTATATACAATCTGCCCCTCTATAACCTGTAGATAGGACACTATATACAATCTTCTCTATAACCTGTAGATGGGACACTATATACAATCTGCCCCTCTATAACCTGTAGATAGGACACTATATACAATCTGCCCCTCTATAACCTGTAGATAGGACACTATATACAATCTGCTCTATAACCTGTAGATAGGACACTATATACAATCTGCTCTATAACCTGTAGATAGGACACTATATACAATCTCCTCTATAACCTGTAGATAGGACACTATATACAATCTGCTCCTCTATAACCTGTAGATAGGACACTATATACAATCTGCCCCTCTATAACCTGTAGATAGGACACTATATACAATCTGCTCCTCTATAACCTGCAGATAGGACACTATATACAATCTGCTCCTCTATAACCTGCAGATAGGACACTATATACAATCTGCTCCTCTATAACCTGTAGATAGGACACTATATACAATCTGCTCTATAACCTGGAGATAGGACACTATATACAATCTGCTCCTCTATAACCTGTAGATAGGACACTATATACAATCTGTTCTATAACCTGTAGATAGGACACTATATACAATCTGCTCTATAACCTGGAGATAGGACACTATATACAATCTGCTCTATAACCTGGAGATAGGACACTATATACAATCTGCTCTATAACCTGTAGATAGGACACTATATACAATCTGCTCTATACCCTGTAGATAGGACACTATATACAATCTGCTCTATAACCTGTAGATAGGACACTATATACAATCTGCTCCTCTATAACCTGTAGATAGGACACTATATACAATCTGCTCTATACCCTGTAGATAGGACACTATATACAATCTGCTCTATAACCTGTAGATAGGACACTATATACAATCTGCTCCTCTATAACCTGTAGATAGGACACTATATACAATCTGCTCTAAAACCTGTAGATAGGACACTATATACAATCTGCTCCTCTATAACCTGTAGATAGGACACTATATACAATCTGCTCCTCTATAACCTGTAGATAGGACACTATATACAATCTGCTCTATAACCTGTAGATAGGACACTATATACAATCTGCTCTTCTATAACCTGTAGATAGGACACTATATACAATCTGCTCTATAACCTGTAGATAGGACACTATATACAATCTGCTCCTCTATAACCTGTAGATAGGACACTATATACAATCTGCTCTATACCCTGTAGATAGGACACTATATACAATTTGCTCTATAACCTGTAGATAGGACACTATATACAATCTGCTCTATAACCTGTAGATAGGACACTATATACAATCTGCTCCTCTTTAACCTGTAGATAGGACACTATATACAATCTGCTCTTCTATAACCTGTAGATAGGACACTATATACAATCTGCTCTATAACCTGTAGATAGGACACTATATACAATCTGCTCCTCTATAACCTGTAGATAGGACACTATATACAATCTGCTCCTCTATAACCTGTAGATAGGACGCTATATACAATCTGCTCCTCTATAACCTGTAGATAGGACACTATATACAATCTGCTCCTCTATAACCTGTAGATAGGACACTATATACAATCTGCTCTATAACCTGTAGATAGGACACTATATACAATCTGCTCCTCTATAACCTGTAGATAGGACACTATATACAATCTGCTCCTCTATAACCTGTAGATAGGACACTATATACAATCTGCTCTATAACCTGTAGATAGGACACTATATACAATCTGCTCCTCTATAACCTGTAGATAGGACACTATATACAATCTGCTCCTCTATAACCTGTAGATAGGACACTATATACAATCTGCTCTATAAACTGTAGATAGGACACTATATACAATCTGCATTATAACCTGTAGATAGGACACTATATACAATCTGCTCCTCTATAACCTGTAGATAGGACACTATATACAATCTGCTCCTGTATAACCTGTAGATAGGACACTATATACAATCTGCTCCTGTATAACCTGTAGATAGGACACTATATACAATCTGCTCTATAACCTGTAGATAGGACACTATATAAAATCTGCTCCTCTATAACCTGTAGATAGGACACTATATACAATCTGCCCCTCTATAACCTGTAGATAGGACACTATATACAATCTGCTCCTCTATAACCTGTAGATAGGACACTATATACAATCTGCTCCTCTATAACCTGTAGATAGGACACTATATACAATCTGCTCCTCTATAACCTGTAGATAGGACACTATATACAATCTGCTCCTCTATAACCTGTAGATAGGACACTATATTCAATCTGCCCCTCTATAACCTGTAGATAGGACACTATATACAATCGCTCCTCTATAACCTGTAGATAGGACACTAATATACAATCTGCTCTATAACCTGTAGATAGGACACTATATACAATCTGCTCCTCTATAACCTGTAGATAGGACACTATATACAATCTGCTCCTCTATAACCTGTAGATAGGACACTATATACAATCTGCTCCTCTATAACCTGTAGATAGGACACTATATACAATCTGCTCCTCTATAACCTGTAGATAGGACACTATATACAATCTGCTCCTCTATAACCTGTAGATAGGACACTATATACAATCTGCCCTCTATAACCTGTAGATAGGACACTATATACAATCTGCTCCTCTATAACCTGTAGATAGGACACTATATACAATCTGCCCTCTATAACCTGTAGATAGGACACTATATACAATCCGCTCCTCTATAACCTGTAGATAGGACACTATATACAATCTGCTCTATAACCTGTAGATAGGACACTATATACAATCTGCTCTATAACCTGTAGATAGGACACTATATACAATCTGCTCTATAACCTGTAGATAGGACACTATATACAATCTGCCCTCTATAACCTGTAGATAGGACACTATATACAATCTGCTCTATAACCTGTAGATAGGACACTATATACAATCTGCTCCTCTATAACCTGTAGATAGGACACTATATACAATCTGCTCCTCTATAACCTGTAGATAGGACACTATATACAATCTGCCCTCTATAACCTGTAGATAGGACACTATATACAATCTGCCCCTCTATAACCTGTAGATAGGACACTATATACAATCTGCTCTATAACCTGTAGATAGGACACTATATACAATCTGCTCTATAACCTGTAGATAGGACACTATATACAATCTGCTCCTCTATAACCTGTAGATAGGACACTATATACAATCTGCTCTATAACCTGTAGATAGGACACTATATACAATCTGCTCCTCTATAACCTGTAGATAGGACACTATATACAATCTGCCTCTATAACCTGTAGATAGGACACTATATACAATCTGCTCCTCTATAACCTGTAGATAGGACACTATATACAATCTGCTCCTCTATAACCTGTAGATAGGACACTATATACAATCTGCTCCTCTATAACCTGTAGATAGGACACTATATACAATCTGCTCCTCTATAACCTGTAGATAGGACACTATATACAATCTGCTCTTCTATAACCTGTAGATAGGACACTATATACAATCTGCTCTATAACCTGTAGATAGGACACTATATACAATCTGCTCCTCTATAACCTGTAGATAGGACACTATATACAATCTGCTCCTCTATAACCTGTAGATAGGACGCTATATACAATCTGCTCCTCTATAACCTGTAGATAGGACACTATATACAATCTGCTCTATAACCTGTAGATAGGACACTATATACAATCTGCTCTATAACCTGTAGATAGGACACTATATACAATCTGCTCTATAACCTGTAGATAGGACACTATATACAATCTGCTCCTCTATAACCTGTAGATAGGACACTATATACAATCTGCTCCTCTATAACCTGTAGATAGGACACTATATACAATATGCTCCTCTATAACCTGTAGATAGGACACTATATACAATCTGCTCCTCTATAAACTGTAGATAGGACACTATATACAATCTGCTCTATAACCTGTAGATAGGACACTATATACAATCTTCCCCTCTATAACCTGTAGATAGGACACTATATACAATCTGCTCTTCTATAACCTGTAGATAGGACACTATATACAATCTGCTCCTGTATAACCTGTAGATAGGACACTATATACAATCTGCTCTATAACCTGTAGATAGGACACTATATACAATCTGCTCTATAACCTTTAGATAGGACACCATATACAATCTGCTCTATAACCTTTAGATAGGACACTATATACAATCTGCTCCTCTATAACCTGTAGATAGGACACTATGTACAATCTGCTCTATAACCTGTAGATAGGACACTATATACAATCTGCTCTATAACCTGTAGATAGGACACTATATACAATCTGCTCTATAACCTGTAGATAGGACACTATATACAATCTGCTCCTCTATAACCTGTAGATAGGACACTATATACAATCTGCTCTTCTATAACCTGTAGATAGGACACTATATACAATCTGCTCCTCTATAACCTGTAGATAGGACACTATATACAATCTGCTCCTCTATAACCTGTAGATAGGACACTATATACAATCTGCTCTATAACCTGTAGATAGGACACTATATACAATCTGCTCTATAACCTGTAGATAGGACACTATATACAATCTGCTTCTCTATAACCTGTAGATAGGACACTATATACAATCTGCTCTATAACCTGTAGATAGGACACTATATACAATCTGCACCTCTATAACCTGTAGATAGGACACTATATACAATCTGCCCCTCTATAACCTGTAGATAGGACACTATATACAATCTGCTCCTCTATAACCTGTAGATAGGACACTATATACAATCTGCTCTTCTATAACCTGTAGATAGGACACTATATACAATCTGCTCCTGTATAACCTGTAGATAGGACACTATATACAATCTGCTCTATAACCTGTAGATAGGACACTATATACAATCTGCTCTATAACCTGTAGATAGGACACTATATACAATCTGCTCCTCTATAACCTGTAGATAGGACACTATATACAATCTGCTCTATAACCTGTAGATAGGACACTATATACAATCTGCTCTATAACCTGTAGATAGGACACTATATACAATCTGCTCCTCTATAACCTGTAGATAGGACACTATATACAATCTGCCCTTCTATAACCTGTAGATAGGACACTATATACAATCTGCTCCTCTATAACCTGTAGATAGGACACTATATACAATCTGCTCTATACCCTGTAGATAGGACAGTATATACAATCTGCTCCTCTATAACCTATAGATAGGACACTATATACAATCTGCTCTTCTATAACCTGTAGATAGGACACTATATACAATCTGCCCCTCTATAACCTGTAGATAGGACACTATATACAATCTGCTCTTCTATAACCTGTAGATAGGACACTATATACAATCTGCTCCTGTATAACCTATAGATAGGACACTATATACAATCTGCTCTTCTATAACCTGTAGATAGGACACTATATACAATCTGCTCCTCTATAACCTGTAGATAGGACACTATATACAATCTGATCTATAACCTGTAGATAGGACACTATATACAATCTGCTCTATAACCTGTAGATAGGACACTATATACAATCTGCTCCTCTATAACCTGTAGATAGGACACTATATACAATCTGCTCTATAACCTGTAGATAGGACACTATATATAATCTGCTCCTCTATAACCTGTAGATAGGACACTATATACAATCTGCTCCTCTATAACCTGTAGATAGGACACTATATACAATCTGCTCTATAACCTGTAGATAGGACACTATATACAATCTGCTCTATACCCTGTAGATAGGACACTATATACAATCTGCTCTATAACCTGTAGATAGGACACTATATACAATCTGCTCCTCTATAACCTGTAGATAGGACACTATATACAATCTGCTCTATATAGTTTAGATAGGACACTATATACAATCTGCTCTATAACCTGTAGATAGGACACTATATACAATCTGCTCTATAACCTGTAGATAGGACACTATATACAATCTGCTCTATAGCCTGGAGATAGGACACTATATACAATCTCCTCTATAACCTGTAGATAGGACACTATATACAATCTCCTCTATAACCTGTAGATAGGACACTATACACAATCTGCTCCTCTATAACCTGTAGATAGGACACTATATACAATCTGCTCCTGTATAACCTGTAGATAGGACACTATATACAATCTGCTCCTCTATAACCTGTAGATAGGACACTATATACAATCTGCTCTATAAACTGTAGATAGGACACTATATACAATCTGCTCCTGTATAACCTGTAGATAGGACACTATATACAATCTGCTCTTCTATAACCTGTAGATAGGACACTATATACAATCTGCCCCTCTATAACCTGTAGATAGGACACTATATACAATCTGCTCCTCTATAACCTGTAGATAGGACACTATATACAATCTGCTCCTCTATAACCTGTAGATAGGACACTATATACAATCTGCTCTATAACCTGTAGATAGGACACTATATACAATCTGCTCTATAACCTGTAGATAGGACACTATATACAATCTGCTCCTCTATAACCTGTAGATAGGACACTATATACAATCTGCTCCTCTATAAACTGTAGATAGGACACTATATACAATCTGCCCCTCTATAACCTGTAGATAGGACACTATATACAATCTGCTCCTCTATAAACTGTAGATAGGACACAATATACAATCTGCCCCTCTATAACCTGTAGATAGGACACTATATACAATCTGCTCCTCTATAAACTGTAGATAGGACACTATATACAATCTGCTCTATAACCTGTAGATAGGACACTATATACAATCTGCTCTATAACCTGTAGATAGGACACTATATACAATCTGCTCCTCTATAACCTATAGATAGGACACTATATACAATCTGCCCCTCTATAACCTGTAGATAGGATATTATATACAATCTGCCCCTCTATAACCTATAGATAGGACACTATATACAATCTGCTCTATAACCTGTAGATAGGACACTATATACAATCTGCCCCTCTATAACCTGTAGATAGGACACTATATACAATCTGCTCCTCTATAACCTATATATAGGACACTATATACAATCTGCCCCTCTATAACCTGTAGATAGGACACTATATACAATCTGTTCTATACCCTGTAGATAGGACACTATATACAATCTGCTCTTCTATAACCTGTAGATAGGACACTATATACAATCTGCCCCTCTATAACCTGTAGATAGGACACTATATACAATCTGCCCCTCTATAACCTGTAGATAGGACACTATATACAATCTGTTCTATACCCTGTAGATAGGACACTATATACAATCTGCTCTTCTATAACCTGTAGATAGGACACTATATACAATCTGCCCCTCTATAACCTGTAGATAGGACACTATATACAATCTGCCCCTCTATAACCTGTAGATAGGACACTATATACAATCTGCTCCTCTATAAACTGTAGATAGGACACAATATACAATCTGCCCCTCTATAACCTGTAGATAGGACACTATATACAATCTGCTCCTCTATAAACTGTAGATAGGACACTATATACAATCTGCTCTATAACCTGTAGATAGGACACTATATACAATCTGCTCTATAACCTGTAGATAGGACACTATATACAATCTGCTCCTCTATAACCTGTAGATAGGACACTATATACAATCTGCTCCTCTATAAACTGTAGATAGGACACTATATACAATCTGCCCCTCTATAACCTATAGATAGGACACTATATACAATCTGCCCCTCTATAACCTGTAGATAGGATATTATATACAATCTGCCCCTCTATAACCTATAGATAGGACACTATATACAATCTGCTCTATAACCTGTAGATAGTACACTATATACAATCTGCCCCTCTATAACCTGTAGATAGGACACTATATACAATCTGCTCCTCTATAACCTATATATAGGACACTATATACAATCTGCCCCTCTATAACCTGTAGATAGGACACTATATACAATCTGTTCTATACCCTGTAGATAGGACACTATATACAATCTGCTCCTCTATAACCTGTAGATAGGACACTATATACAATCTGCCCCTCTATAACCTGTAGATAGGACACTATATACAATCTGCTCCTCTATAACCTGTAGATAGGACACTATATACAATCTGCTCCTCTATAACCTGTAGATAGGACACTATATACAATCTGCTCTATAACCTGTAGATAGGACACTATATACAATCTGCTCCTCTATAACCTGTAGATAGGACACTATATACAATCTGCTCCTCTATAACCTGTAGATAGGACACTATATACAATCTGCTCTATAACCTGTAGATAGGACACTATATACAATCTGCTCCTCTATAACCTGTAGATAGGACACTATATACAATCTGCTCCTCTATAACCTGTAGATAGGACACTATATACAATCTGCCCCTCTATAACCTGTAGATAGGACACTATATACAATCTGCTCCTCTATAACCTGTAGATAGGACACTATATACAATCTGCTCCTCTATAACCTGTAGATAGGACACTATATACAATCTGCTCTATAACCTGTAGATAGGACACTATATACAATCTGCTCCTCTATAACCTGTAGATAGGACACTATATACAATCTGCTCCTCTATAACCTGTAGATAGGACACTATATACAATCTGCTCTATAAACTGTAGATAGGACACTATATACAATCTGCATTATAACCTGTAGATAGGACACTATATACAATCTGCTCCTCTATAACCTGTAGATAGGACACTATATACAATCTGCTCCTGTATAACCTGTAGATAGGACACTATATACAATCTGCTCCTGTATAACCTGTAGATAGGACACTATATACAATCTGCTCTATAACCTGTAGATAGGACACTATATAAAATCTGCTCCTCTATAACCTGTAGATAGGACACTATATACAATCTGCCCCTCTATAACCTGTAGATAGGACACTATATACAATCTGCTCCTCTATAACCTGTAGATAGGACACTATATACAATCTGCTCCTCTATAACCTGTAGATAGGACACTATATACAATCTGCTCCTCTATAACCTGTAGATAGGACACTATATACAATCTGCTCCTCTATAACCTGTAGATAGGACACTATATACAATCTGCCCCTCTATAACCTGTAGATAGGACACTATATACAATCCGCTCCTCTATAACCTGTAGATAGGACACTATATACAATCTGCTCTATAACCTGTAGATAGGACACTATATACAATCTGCTCCTCTATAACCTGTAGATAGGACACTATATACAATCTGCTCCTCTATAACCTGTAGATAGGACACTATATACAATCTGCTCCTCTATAACCTGTAGATAGGACACTATATACAATCTGCTCCTCTATAACCTGTAGATAGGACACTATATACAATCTGCTCCTCTATAACCTGTAGATAGGACACTATATACAATCTGCCCCTCTATACCCTGTAGATAGGACACTATATACAATCCGCTCCTCTATAACCTGTAGATAGGACACTATATACAATCTGCTCTATAACCTGTAGATAGGACACTATATACAATCCGCTCCTCTATAACCTGTAGATAGGACACTATATACAATCTGCTCCTCTATAACCTGTAGATAGGACACTATATACAATCTGCTCTATAACCTGTAGATAGGACACTATATACAATCTGCTCTATAACCTGTAGATAGGACACTATATACAATCTGCTCTATAACCTGTAGATAGGACACTATATACAATCTGCTCTATAACCTGTAGATAGGACACTATATACAATCTGCTCCTCTATAACCTGTAGATAGGACACTATATACAATCTGCTCCTCTATAACCTGTAGATAGGACACTATATACAATCTGCCCCCCTATAACCTGTAGATAGGACACTATATACAATCTGCCCCTCTATAAACTGTAGATAGGACACTATATACAATCTGCTCTATAACCTGTAGATAGGACACTATATACAATCTGCTCTATAACCTGTAGATAGGACACTATATACAATCTGCTCCTCTATAACCTGTAGATAGGACACTATATACAATCTGCTCTATAACCTGTAGATAGGACACTATATACAATCTGCTCCTCTATAACCTGTAGATAGGACACTATATACAATCTCCTCTATAACCTGTAGATAGGACACTATATACAATCTGCTCCTCTATAACCTGTAGATAGGACACTATATACAATCTGCCCCTCTATAACCTGTAGATAGGACACTATATACAATCTGCTCCTCTATAACCTGTAGATAGGACACTATATACAATCTGCTCCTCTATAACCTGTAGATAGGACACTATATACAATCTGCTCTTCTATAACCTGTAGATAGGACACTATATACAATCTGCTCTATAACCTGTAGATAGGACACTATATACAATCTGCTCCTCTATAACCTGTAGATAGGACACTATATACAATCTGCTCCTCTATAACCTGTAGATAGGACGCTATATACAATCTGCTCCTCTATAACCTGTAGATAGGACACTATATACAATCTGCTCTATAACCTGTAGATAGGACACTATATACAATCTGCTCTATAACCTGTAGATAGGACACTATATACAATCTGCCCCTGTATAACCTGTAGATAGGACACTATATACAATCTGCTCCTCTATAACCTGTAGATAGGACACTATATACAATCTGCTCCTCTATAACCTGTAGATAGGACACTATATACAATATGCTCCTCTATAACCTGTAGATAGGACACTATATACAATCTGCTCCTCTATAAACTGTAGATAGGACACTATATACAATCTGCTCTATAACCTGTAGATAGGACACTATATACAATCTTCCCCTCTATAACCTGTAGATAGGACACTATATACAATCTGCTCTTCTATAACCTGTAGATAGGACACTATATACAATCTGCTCCTGTATAACCTGTAGATAGGACACTATATACAATCTGCTCTATAACCTGTAGATAGGACACTATATACAATCTGCTCTATAACCTTTAGATAGGACACCATATACAATCTGCTCTATAACCTTTAGATAGGACACTATATACAATCTGCTCCTCTATAACCTGTAGATAGGACACTATGTACAATCTGCTCTATAACCTGTAGATAGGACACTATATACAATCTGCTCTATAACCTGTAGATAGGACACTATATACAATCTGCTCTATAACCTGTAGATAGGACACTATATACAATCTGCTCCTCTATAACCTGTAGATAGGACACTATATACAATCTGCTCTTCTATAACCTGTAGATAGGACACTATATACAATCTGCTCCTCTATAACCTGTAGATAGGACACTATATACAATCTGCTCCTCTATAACCTGTAGATAGGACACTATATACAATCTGCTCTATAACCTGTAGATAGGACACTATATACAATCTGCTCTATAACCTGTAGATAGGACACTATATACAATCTGCTTCTCTATAACCTGTAGATAGGACACTATATACAATCTGCTCTATAACCTGTAGATAGGACACTATATACAATCTGCACCTCTATAACCTGTAGATAGGACACTATATACAATCTGCCCCTCTATAACCTGTAGATAGGACACTATATACAATCTGCTCCTCTATAACCTGTAGATAGGACACTATATACAATCTGCTCTTCTATAACCTGTAGATAGGACACTATATACAATCTGCTCCTGTATAACCTGTAGATAGGACACTATATACAATCTGCTCTATAACCTGTAGATAGGACACTATATACAATCTGCTCTATAACCTGTAGATAGGACACTATATACAATCTGCTCCTCTATAACCTGTAGATAGGACACTATATACAATCTGCTCTATAACCTGTAGATAGGACACTATATACAATCTGCTCTATAACCTGTAGATAGGACACTATATACAATCTGCTCCTCTATAACCTGTAGATAGGACACTATATACAATCTGCCCTTCTATAACCTGTAGATAGGACACTATATACAATCTGCTCCTCTATAACCTGTAGATAGGACACTATATACAATCTGCTCTATACCCTGTAGATAGGACAGTATATACAATCTGCTCCTCTATAACCTATAGATAGGACACTATATACAATCTGCTCTTCTATAACCTGTAGATAGGACACTATATACAATCTGCCCCTCTATAACCTGTAGATAGGACACTATATACAATCTGCTCTTCTATAACCTGTAGATAGGACACTATATACAATCTGCTCCTGTATAACCTATAGATAGGACACTATATACAATCTGCTCTTCTATAACCTGTAGATAGGACACTATATACAATCTGCTCCTCTATAACCTGTAGATAGGACACTATATACAATCTGATCTATAACCTGTAGATAGGACACTATATACAATCTGCTCTATAACCTGTAGATAGGACACTATATACAATCTGCTCCTCTATAACCTGTAGATAGGACACTATATACAATCTGCTCTATAACCTGTAGATAGGACACTATATATAATCTGCTCCTCTATAACCTGTAGATAGGACACTATATACAATCTGCTCCTCTATAACCTGTAGATAGGACACTATATACAATCTGCTCTATAACCTGTAGATAGGACACTATATACAATCTGCTCTATACCCTGTAGATAGGACACTATATACAATCTGCTCTATAACCTGTAGATAGGACACTATATACAATCTGCTCCTCTATAACCTGTAGATAGGACACTATATACAATCTGCTCTATATAGTTTAGATAGGACACTATATACAATCTGCTCTATAACCTGTAGATAGGACACTATATACAATCTGCTCTATAACCTGTAGATAGGACACTATATACAATCTGCTCTATAGCCTGGAGATAGGACACTATATACAATCTCCTCTATAACCTGTAGATAGGACACTATATACAATCTCCTCTATAACCTGTAGATAGGACACTATACACAATCTGCTCCTCTATAACCTGTAGATAGGACACTATATACAATCTGCTCCTGTATAACCTGTAGATAGGACACTATATACAATCTGCTCCTCTATAACCTGTAGATAGGACACTATATACAATCTGCTCTATAAACTGTAGATAGGACACTATATACAATCTGCTCCTGTATAACCTGTAGATAGGACACTATATACAATCTGCTCTTCTATAACCTGTAGATAGGACACTATATACAATCTGCCCCTCTATAACCTGTAGATAGGACACTATATACAATCTGCTCCTCTATAACCTGTAGATAGGACACTATATACAATCTGCTCCTCTATAACCTGTAGATAGGACACTATATACAATCTGCTCTATAACCTGTAGATAGGATACTATATACAATCTGCTCCTCTATAACCTGTAGATAGGACACTATATACAATCTGCTCCTCTATAAACTGTAGATAGGACACTATATACAATCTGCCCCTCTATAACCTGTAGATAGGACACTATATACAATCTGCTCCTGTATAACCTGTAGATAGGACACTATATACAATCTGCTCCTCTATAACCTGTAGATAGGACACTATATACAATCTGCCCCTCTATACCCTGTAGATAGGACACTATATACAATCTGCTCTATAACCTGTAGATTGGACACTATATACAATCTGCTCCTCTATAACCTGTAGATAGGACACTATATACAATCTGCCCCTCTATACCCTGTAGATAGGACACTATATACAATCTGCTCCTCTATAACCTGTAGATAGGACACTATATACAATCTGCTCCTCTATAACCTGTAGATAGGACACTATATACAATCTGCCCCTCTATAACCTGTAGATAGGACACTATATGCAATCTGCTCCTCTATAAACTGTAGATAGGACACTATATACAATCTGCTCCTCTATAACCTGTAGATAGGACACTATATACAATCTGCACCTCTATAACCTGTAGATAGGACACTATATACAATCTGCTCCTCTATAACCTGTAGATAGGACACTATATACAATCTGCTCCTCTATAACCTGTAGATAGGACACTATATACAATCTGCTCTATAACCTGTAGATAGGACACTATATACAATCTGCTCCTCTATAACCTGTAGATAGGACACTATACACAATCTGCTCTATAACCTGTAGATAGGACACTATATACAATCTGCTCCTCTATAACCTGTAGATAGGACACTATATACAATCTGCTCTATAACCTGTAGATAGGACACTATATACAATCTGCTCCTCTATAACCTGTAGATAGGACACTATATACAATCTGCTCCTCTATAACCTGTAGATAGGACACTATATACAATCTGCTCCTCTATAACCTGTAGATAGGACACTATATACAAGCTGCTCTTCTATAACCTGTAGATAGGACACTATATACAATCTGCTCTATAACCTGTAGATAGGACACTATATACAATCTGCTCCTCTATAACCTGTAGATAGGACGCTATATACAATCTGCTCCTCTATAACCTGTAGATAGGACGCTATATACAATCTGCTCCTCTATAACCTGTAGATAGGACACTATATACAATCTGCTCCTCTATAACCTGTAGATAGGACACTATATACAAGCTGCTCTTCTATAACCTGTAGATAGGACACTATATACAATCTGCTCTATAACCTGTAGATAGGACACTATATACAATCTGCTCCTCTATAACCTGTAGATAGGACGCTATATACAATCTGCTCCTCTATAACCTGTAGATAGGACGCTATATACAATCTGCTCCTCTATAACCTGTAGATAGGACACTATATACAAGCTGCTCTTCTATAACCTGTAGATAGGACACTATATACAATCTGCTCTATAACCTGTAGATAGGACACTATATACAATCTGCTCTATACCCTGTAGATAGGACAGTATATACAATCTGCTCCTCTATAACCTGTAGATAGGACACTATATACAATCTGCTCTTCTATAACCTGTAGATAGGACACTATATACAATCTGCTCCTCTATAAACTGTAGATAGGACACTATATACAATCTGCTCTATAACCTGTAGATAGGACACTATATACAATCTGCTCCTCTATAACCTGTAGATAGGACACTATATACAATCTGCTCTATATAGTTTAGATAGGACACTATATACAATCTGCTCTATAACCTGTAGATAGGACACTATATACAATCTGCTCTATAACCTGTAGATAGGACACTATATACAATCTGCTCTATAACCTGGAGATAGGACACTATATACAATCTCCTCTATAACCTGTAGATAGGACACTATATACAATCTCCTCTATAACCTGTAGATAGGACACTATACACAATCTGCTCCTCTATAACCTGTAGATAGGACACTATATACAATCTGCTCCTGTATAACCTGTAGATAGGACACTATATACAATCTGCTCCTCTATAACCTGCAGATAGGACACTATATACAATCTGCTCTATAAACTGTAGATAGGACACTATATACAATCTGCTCCTGTATAACCTGTAGATAGGACACTATATACAATCTGCTCTTCTATAACCTGTAGATAGGACACTATATACAATCTGCTCTATAACCTGTAGATAAGACACTATATACAATCTGCTCCTCTATAACCTGTAGATAGGACACTATATACAATCTGCTCCTCTATAAACTGTAGATAGGACACTATATACAATCTGCTCCTCTATAACCTGTAGATAGGACACTATATACAATCTGCTCTTCTATAACCTGTAGATAGGACACTATATACAATCTGCTCTATAACCTGTAGATAAGACACTATATACAATCTGCCCCTGTATAACCTGTAGATAGGACACTATATACAATCTGCTCTTCTATAACCTGTAGATAGGACACTATATACAATCTGCTCTATAACCTGTAGATAAGACACTATATACAATCTGCTCCTCTATAACCTGTAGATAGGACACTATATACAATCTGCTCCTCTATAACCTGTAGATAGGACATTATATACAATCTGCTCCTCTATAACCTGTAGATAGGACACTATATACAATCTGCTCCTCTATAACCTGTAGATAGGACATTATATACAATCTGCTCCTCTATAACCTGTAGATAGGACACTATATACAATCTGCTCTATAACCTGTAGATAGGACACTATATACAATCTGCTCCTCTATAACCTGTATATAGGACACTATATACAATCTGCCCCTCTATACCCTGTAGATAGGACACTATATACAATCTGCTCCTCTATACCCTGTAGATAGGACACTATATACAATCTGCCCCTCTATACCCTGTAGATAGGACACTATATACAATCTGCTCTTCTATAACCTGTAGATAGGACACTATATACAATCTGCTCTATAACCTGTAGATAAGACACTATATACAATCTGCCCCTGTATAACCTGTAGATAGGACACTATATACAATCTGCTCTTCTATAACCTGTAGATAGGACACTATATACAATCTGCTCCTCTATAACCTGTAGATAGGACACTATATACAATCTGCTCTATAACCTGTAGATAGGACACTATATACAATCTGCTCCTCTATACCCTGTAGATAGGACACTATATACAATCTGCCCCTCTATACCCTGTAGATAGGACACTATATACAATCTGCTCCTCTATAACCTGTAGATAGGACACTATATACAATCTGCTCCTCTATAACCTGTAGATAGGACACTATATACAATCTGCTCTATAACCTGTAGATAGGACACTGTATACAATCTGCCCCTCTATAACCTGTAGATAGGACACTATATGCAATCTGCTCCTCTATAAACTGTAGATAGGACACAATATACAATATGCACCTCTATAACCTGTAGATAGGACACTATATACAATCTGCTCCTCTATAACCTGCAGATAGGACACTATATACAATCTGCTCCTCTATAACCTGTAGATAGGACACTATATACAATCTGCTCTATAACCTGTAGATAGGACATTATATACAATCTGCTCCTCTATAACCTGTAGATAGGACACTATATACAATCTGCACCTCTATAACCTGTAGATAGGACACTATATACAATCTGCTCCTGTATAACCTGTAGATAGGACACTATATACAATCTGCTCTATAACCTGTAGATAGGACACTATATACAATCTGCTCTATAACCTGTAGATAGGACACTATATACAATCTGCTCCTCTATAACCTGTAGATAGGACACTATATACAATCTGCTCCTCTATAAACTGTAGATAGGACACTATATACAATCTGCCCCTCTATAAACTGTAGATAGGACACTATATACAATCTGCTCCTCTATAACCTGTAGATAGGACACTATATACAATCTGCTCCTCTATAACCTGTAGATAGGACACTATATACAATCTGCTCTATAACCTGTAGATAGGACACTATATACAATCTGCTCCTCTATAACCTGTAGATAGGACACTATATACAATCTGCTCCTCTATAACCTGTAGATAGGACACTATATACAATCTGCTTCTCTATAACCTGTAGATAGGACACTATATACAAGCTGCTCTTCTATAACCTGTAGATAGGACACTATATACAATCTGCTCTATAACCTGTAGATAGGACACTATATACAATCTGCTCCTCTATAACCTGTAGATAGGACGCTATATACAATCTGCTCCTCTATAACCTGTAGATAGGACACTATATACAATCTGCTCCTCTATAACCTGTAGATAGGACACTATATACAATCTGCACCTCTATAACCTGTAGATAGGACACTATATACAATCTGCTCCTCTATAACCTGTAGATAGGACACTATATACAATCTGCCCCTCTATAACCTGTAGATAGGACACTATATACAATCTGCTCCTCTATAACCTGTAGATAGGACACTATATACAATCTGCTCTTCTATAACCTGTAGATAGGACACTATATACAATCTTCCCCTCTATAACCTGTAGATAGGACACTATATACAATCTGCTCTTCTATAACCTGTAGATAGGACACTATATACAATCTGCTCCTGTATAACCTGTAGATAGGACACTATATACAATCTGCTCTATAACCTGTAGATAGGACACTATATACAATCTGCTCTATAACCTGTAGATAGGACACTATATACAATCTGCTCCTCTATAACCTGTAGATAGGACACTATATACAATCTGCTCTATAACCTGTAGATAGGACACTATATACAATCTGCTCTATAACCTGTAGATAGGACACTATATACAATCTGCTCCTCTATAACCTGTAGATAGGACACTATATACAATCTGCCCCTCTATAACCTGTAGATAGGACACTATATACAATCTGCTCCTCTATAACCTGTAGATAGGACACTATATACAATCTGCTCTATACCCTGTAGATAGGACAGTATATACAATCTGCTCCTCTATAACCTATAGATAGGACACTATATACAATCTGCTTTTCTATAACCTGTAGATAGGACACTATATACAATCTGCCCCTCTATAACCTGTAGATAGGACACTATATACAATCTGATCTATAACCTGTAGATAGGACACTATATACAATCTGCTCTATAACCTGTAGATAGGACACTATATACAATCTGCTCCTCTATAACCTGTAGATAGGACACTATATACAATCTGCTCCTCTATAACCTGTAGATAGGACACTATATACAATCTGCTCCTCTATAACCTGTAGATAGGACACTATATACAATCTGCTCTATAACCTGTAGATAGGACACTATATACAATCTGCTCCTCTATAACCTGTAGATAGGACACTATATACAATCTGCTCTATATAGTTTAGATAGGACACTATATACAATCTGCTCTATAACCTGTAGATAGGACACTATATACAATCTGCTCTATAACCTGTAGATAGGACACTATATACAATCTGCTCTATAACCTGGAGATAGGACACTATATACAATCTCCTCTATAACCTGTAGATAGGACACTATATACAATCTCCTCTATAACCTGTAGATAGGACACTATACACAATCTGCTCCTCTATAACCTGTAGATAGGACACTATATACAATCTGCTCCTGTATAACCTGTAGATAGGACACTATATACAATCTGCTCCTCTATAACCTGCAGATAGGACACTATATACAATCTGCTCTATAAACTGTAGATAGGACACTATATACAATCTGCTCCTGTATAACCTGTAGATAGGACACTATATACAATCTGCTCTTCTATAACCTGTAGATAGGACACTATATACAATCTGCTCTATAACCTGTAGATAAGACACTATATACAATCTGCTCCTCTATAACCTGTAGATAGGACACTATATACAATCTGCTCCTCTATAAACTGTAGATAGGACACTATATACAATCTGCTCCTCTATAACCTGTAGATAGGACACTATATACAATCTGCTCTTCTATAACCTGTAGATAGGACACTATATACAATCTGCTCTATAACCTGTAGATAAGACACTATATACAATCTGCCCCTGTATAACCTGTAGATAGGACACTATATACAATCTGCTCTTCTATAACCTGTAGATAGGACACTATATACAATCTGCTCTATAACCTGTAGATAAGACACTATATACAATCTGCTCCTCTATAACCTGTAGATAGGACACTATATACAATCTGCTCCTCTATAACCTGTAGATAGGACATTATATACAATCTGCTCCTCTATAACCTGTAGATAGGACACTATATACAATCTGCTCCTCTATAACCTGTAGATAGGACATTATATACAATCTGCTCCTCTATAACCTGTAGATAGGACACTATATACAATCTGCTCTATAACCTGTAGATAGGACACTATATACAATCTGCTCCTCTATAACCTGTATATAGGACACTATATACAATCTGCCCCTCTATACCCTGTAGATAGGACACTATATACAATCTGCTCCTCTATAACCTGTAGATAGGACACTATATACAATCTGCTCCTCTATAAACTGTAGATAGGACACTATATACAATCTGCCCCTCTATAACCTGTAGATAGGACACTATATACAATCTGCTCTATAACCTGTAGATAGGACACTATATACAATCTGCTCCTCTATAACCTGTAGATAGGACACTATATACAATCTGCCCCTCTATAACCTGTAGATAGGACACTATATACAATCTGCTCCTCTATAAACTGTAGATAGGACACTATATACAATCTGCTCCTCTATAACCTGTAGATAGGACACTATATACAATCTGCTCTTCTATAACCTGTAGATAGGACACTATATACAATCTGCTCTATAACCTGTAGATAAGACACTATATACAATCTGCCCCTGTATAACCTGTAGATAGGACACTATATACAATCTGCTCTTCTATAACCTGTAGATAGGACACTATATACAATCTGCTCCTCTATAACCTGTAGATAGGACACTATATACAATCTGCTCTATAACCTGTAGATAGGACACTATATACAATCTGCTCCTCTATACCCTGTAGATAGGACACTATATACAATCTGCCCCTCTATACCCTGTAGATAGGACACTATATACAATCTGCTCCTCTATAACCTGTAGATAGGACACTATATACAATCTGCTCCTCTATAACCTGTAGATAGGACACTATATACAATCTGCTCTATAACCTGTAGATAGGACACTGTATACAATCTGCCCCTCTATAACCTGTAGATAGGACACTATATGCAATCTGCTCCTCTATAAACTGTAGATAGGACACAATATACAATATGCACCTCTATAACCTGTAGATAGGACACTATATACAATCTGCTCCTCTATAACCTGCAGATAGGACACTATATACAATCTGCTCCTCTATAACCTGTAGATAGGACACTATATACAATCTGCTCTATAACCTGTAGATAGGACATTATATACAATCTGCTCCTCTATAACCTGTAGATAGGACACTATATACAATCTGCACCTCTATAACCTGTAGATAGGACACTATATACAATCTGCTCCTGTATAACCTGTAGATAGGACACTATATACAATCTGCTCTATAACCTGTAGATAGGACACTATATACAATCTGCTCTATAACCTGTAGATAGGACACTATATACAATCTGCTCCTCTATAACCTGTAGATAGGACACTATATACAATCTGCTCCTCTATAAACTGTAGATAGGACACTATATACAATCTGCCCCTCTATAAACTGTAGATAGGACACTATATACAATCTGCTCCTCTATAACCTGTAGATAGGACACTATATACAATCTGCTCCTCTATAACCTGTAGATAGGACACTATATACAATCTGCTCTATAACCTGTAGATAGGACACTATATACAATCTGCTCCTCTATAACCTGTAGATAGGACACTATATACAATCTGCTCCTCTATAACCTGTAGATAGGACACTATATACAATCTGCACCTCTATAACCTGTAGATAGGACACTATATACAATCTGCTCCTCTATAACCTGTAGATAGGACACTATATACAATCTGCTCCTGTATAACCTGTAAATAGGACACTATATACAATCTGCTCTATAACCTGTAGATAGGACACTATATACAATCTGCTCCTCTATAACCTGTAGATAGGACACTGTCACGGGATGGTTAGAGTCCGGCAATAGGCAATGTGTAATATATATTTCATGTGGAATGTATTCTCTAACCTGTTATATACATCAATGTGTAGTTGGCTGATTAGGGTCTAGTGTGTTAGCACATTGTATGCAAATACCTCTAACTAGTGAGGACAATGGGTGGAGATAATCTGATCAGTGTCTCCAAGAAGATGTTGGATGGTGCATTGTTCAAAAGAGACAGGGAGTCTGCTCTCCTTGGCATAGGTGAGGGGGGAAGGATCTGTGACTCAGCCCTTCCCACCTCCAGATATAGGAAGTAACAGTTTAGTATATAGATGTAGCTAGCAGTTAGTATGTGTTAGCCGGCCTGTGCACAGCTCTGCAGAGAGCCAGGATATAGTTACAGGACCAAGGAACCAAAGTTATCATTGGATTGTGACTTCTGTGGACTTATTGTTATTACGGTTGATGTGACCGCCGCCGGCTACTAACTTTGTGGATTACAATAAATTGCTGTTGTCTCCCGACCTCTTGCGTCCGTGTTGATTCAAAAGACCATCCGGAGGAAGACGTATACCTTTGCTCCGTGACAACTGGTTGGCAGCGGTGGGATCAACAGCGGACAGCGAGATGGACTACAGCAGCCCAGCGATTAATGGAGCCACAACCTCAGAATACAGGAACTGGACTATGGCAAGTCTACAAGTAAGGGCCCGGGAACTAAACCTGAGTTACCAGGGAAGAACGAAAGATCAACTGATCGAGGCACTGGAGGAGATGACCCTGCAAAGCGACCATGAGGAGGGCTGCCCCCAGGAGACAGTAGAGATACGGGAGTGGCAGGTACAGACCCAAAAGAGCAGATGGGTTGTTTTGTATGAGGAGGAATTGGCAGTGCTGGGGCTAGGAGCAACTGCAGAGCAAAGGAGTAGAGCATTACAGAGGGCTCAGGAAACGGAGAAGGAGGAACAGAGAATGGCGCATGAAAAGGAAAGAATGGCGCATGAAATGCGAATGGCTGAGATAACTACGCGGAATTATAATCAAACGTCGACCCCCAGCCCAACAGTGAGAGAACCACCATATGTCTCCCATAAACACTTCAAGACCTTTGATGAAGCGGCTGGGGATGTTGATGGATATTTTCAGGACTTCGAACACCAGTGCCGCCTGATGGAAGTCCCAGAGAAGGATTGGGTCCGGTATCTGGTGGGGCACCTACGAGATGGGGCTGCGGAAGCTCTCAGAGCCATGGACCCTAGTGATCAGCGGGACTATGAGGCCATTAAAAGAGCGGTGCAGAAGTATTATGCAGTCACTCCAGAGACCTACCGAGTTCAGTTCCGCTCTTTGTCTTACAATGGGGGAAGCTCCTTCCACATGTTCGCCCACAAGTTGAAGCAAGCATGCAAGCGCTGGCTAGAAGGAGAGGAGGCTGTCACAGTCGATAAGATCCTCCAAGTCATACTTAAGGAACAGTTCTTTTCCCAGTGCCCCGCTGAGATCCGTGAGTGGGTGCTGGAACGGAACCCAGCCACAGTGGAGCAAGCTGCTTCTCTTGCAGATGAGGGCCTGACCATCAAGCCGCAGTGGAAGAGGTTGTTTGCAGAGGAGCGGAAAACTACCACAGTCCGCCAGACACCCTTCAGCCAGCCACCCACCTTTCGTGTCCGGCCTCAGGATTACAATTCCCCCTCTACCCCTGCCCCAGCCCATCGGCCTCCAGCTATGAACAACCCTGTCCCTAGACAACGACCCACTGGAAGAATGCTAGAGCGCAGATGTTTTGGGTGCGGGCGGCCTGGACATTTGCAAGCTAGTTGCCCTGCTAACATGGGGGCACGGGCCACCGTGGCATCCCGGCCTATTCACTACCTGGGAACCACCCCTAGGACAGAAAGTTTGGCCCCATTTCCAGATGACTCCATGAATGACCCATCTGTTCCACCTCCAGGGGTCTATGGGATTCAGCCCTCCGCCACACATCCCGCAAACCTTCAGAGGAAGCACTTGCAGGAGGTCCTACTGGATGGCCGAACAGTTGTTGGATTCCAGGACTCGGGAGCTTTCCTAACGGTAGCGGACCCCCGAGTTGTGCGACCCGAGGCCCTAGAGGAGGGCCCTGGCATTTCTATCAAGTTGGCAGGGGGTACTCGGAAACGTATTCCTAAAGCTACCGTGGAACTCGACTATGGTTATGGACCAAAACGATGCACAATTGGTGTGATGAGCGGGCTGCCGGCCGATGTTCTGTTAGGCAACGATGTTGGAAATCTACAGTGCCACTTTGTGGGAGCAGTGACCCGAAGCCAAGCTCAGGGAGAAGCCAACATGGATCCACCGGATTTTCTGACAGATGCCAGCCCTTCAACCCTACAACTTTACCATTCAGTACCGCCGAGGGAGCCAACACCAGAACGCGGATGGGTTATCCCGGCAGGAGGACATATGAGCTATAGAGACTGATGTGCATTCCCCAATTTACCTGTGTAGGCCAATTGTGTCATGCACATGTTTTGAGAGGGGGAGGGGTTGTCACGGGATGGTTAGAGTCTATACTATAGGCAATGTGTAATATATATTTCATGTGGAATGTATTCTCTAACCTGTTGTAAACATCAGTGTGTAGTTGGCTGATTCGGGTCTAGTGTGTTAGCACATTGTATGCAAATACCTCTAACTAGTGAGGACCAGTGAGGACAATGGGTGGAGATAATCTGATCAGTGTCTCCAAGAAGATGTTGGACTGTGCATTGTTCAAAAGAGACAGGGAGTCTGCTCTCCTTGGCATAGGTGAGGGGGGAAGGATCTGTGACTCAGCCCTTCCCACCCCCAGGTATAGGAAGTAACAGTTTAGTATATAGATGTAGCTAGCAGTTAGTATGTGTTAGCCGGCCTGTGCACAGCTCTGCAGAGAGCCAGGATATAGTTACAGGACCAAGGAACCAAAGTTATCATTGGATTGTGACTTCTGTGGACTTATTGTTATTACGGTTGATGTGACCGCCGCCGGCTACTAACTTTGTGGATTACAATAAATTGCTGTTGTCTCCCGACCTCTTGCGTCCGTGTTGATTCAAAAGACCATCCGGAGGAAGACGTATACCTTTGCTCCGTGACAGACACTATATACAATCTGCCCCTCTATACCCTGTAGATAGGACACTATATACAATCTGCCCCTCTATACCCTGTAGATAGGACACTATATACAATCTGCTCCTCTATAACCTGTAGATAGGACACTATATACAATCTGCTCTATAACCTGTAGATAGGACACTGTATACAATCTGCTCCTCTATAACCTGTAGATAGGACACTATATACAATATGCACCTCTATAACCTGTAGATAGGACACTATATACAATCTGCTCCTCTATAACCTGCAGATAGGACACTATATACAATCTGCTCCTCTATAACCTGTAGATAGGACACTATATACAATCTGCTCTATAACCTGTAGATAGGACATTATATACAATCTGCTCCTCTATAACCTGTAGATAGGACACTATATACAATCTGCACCTCTATAACCTGTAGATAGGACACTATATACAATCTGCTCCTGTATAACCTGTAGATAGGACACTATATACAATCTGCTCTATAACCTGTAGATAGGACACTATATACAATCTGCTCTATAACCTGTAGATAGGACACTATATACAATCTGCTCCTCTATAACCTGTAGATAGGACACTATATACAATCTGCTCCTCTATAAACTGTAGATAGGACACTATATACAATCTGCTCCTCTATAACCTGTAGATAGGACACTATATACAATCTGCTCTATAACCTGTAGATAGGACACTATATACAATCTGCTCTATAACCTGTAGATAGGACACTATATACAATCTGCTCTATAACCTGTAGATAGGACACTATATACAATCTGCTCCTCTATAACCTGTAGATAGGACACTATATACAATCTGCTCCTCTATAAACTGTAGATAGGACACTATATACAATCTGCTCCTCTATAACCTGTAGATAGGACACTATATACAATCTGCTCTATAAACTGTAGATAGGACACTATATACAATCTGCCCCTCTATAAACTGTAGATAGGACACTATATACAATCTGCTCCTCTATAACCTGTAGATAGGACACTATATACAATCTGCTCCTCTATAACCTGTAGATAGGACACTATATACAATCTGCTCTATAACCTGTAGATAGGACACTATATACAATCTGCTCCTCTATAACCTGTAGATAGGACACTATATACAATCTGCTCCTCTATAACCTGTAGATAGGACACTATATACAATCTGCACCTCTATAACCTGTAGATAGGACACTATATACAATCTGCTCCTGTATAACCTGTAAATAGGACACTATATACAATCTGCTCTATAACCTGTAGATAGGACACTATATACAATCTGCCCCTCTATAACCTGTAGATAGGACACTATATACAATCTGCTCCTCTATAAACTGTAGATAGGACACTATATACAATCTGCTCTATAACCTGTAGATAGGACACTATATACAATCTGCTCCTCTATAAACTGTAGATAGGACACTATATACAATCTGCCCCTCTATAAACTGTAGATAGGACACTATATACAATCTGCCCCTCTATAAACTGTAGATAGGACACTATATACAATCTGCTCCTCTATAACCTGTAGATAGGACACTATATACAATCTGCTCCTCTATAACCTGTAGATAGGACACTATATACAATCTGCCCCTTTATAACCTGTAGATAGGACACTATATACAATCTGCTCCTGTATAACCTGTAGATAGGACACTATATACAATCTGCTCCTGTATAACCTGTAGATAGGACACTATATACAATCTGCTCCTCTATAACCTGTAGATAGGACACTATATACAATCTGCTCTATAACCTGTAGATAGGACACTATATACAATCTGCTCCTCTATAACCTGTAGATAGGACACTATATACAATCTGCTCTATAACCTGTAGATAGGACACTATATACAATCTGCTCTATAACCTGTAGATAGGACACTATATACAATCTGCCCCTCTATACCCTGTAGATAGGACACTATATACAATCTGCTCCTCTATAACCTGTAGATAGGACACTATATACAATCTGCTCCTCTATAAACTGTAGATAGGACACTATATACAATCTGCCCCTCTATAACCTGTAGATAGGACACTATATACAATCTGCTCCTCTATAACCTGTAGATAGGACACTATATACAATCTGCTTCTCTATAACCTGTAGATAGGACAACTATATACAAGCTGCTCTTCTATAACCTGTAGATAGGACACTATATACAATCTGCTCTATATCCTGTAGATAGGACACTATATACAATCTGCTCCTCTATAACCTGTAGATAGGACACTATATACAATCTGCTCCTCTATAACCTGTAGATAGGACACTATATACAATCTGCTCTATAACCTGTAGATAGGACACTATATACAATCTGCCCCTCTGATTAACCTGTAGATAGGACACTATATACAATCTGCTCTATAACCTGTAGATAGGACACTATATACAATCTGCCCCTCTATAACCTGTAGATAGGACACTATATACAATCTGCTCCTCTATAAACCTGTAGATAGGACACAATATACAATCTGCCCCTCTATAACCTGTAGATAGGACACTATATACAATCTGCTCCTCTATAACCTGTAGATAGGACACTATAATACAATCTGCTCTATAACCTGTAGATAGGACACTATATACAATCTGCTCTATAACCTGTAGATAGGACACTATATACAATCTGCTCCTCTATAACCTGTAGATAGACACTATATACAATCTGCTCCTCTATAAACTGTAGATAGGACACTATATACAATCTGCCCCTCTATAACCTATAGATAGGACACTATATACAATCTGCCCTCTATAACCTGTAGATAGGACTATTATATACAATCTGCCCCTCTATACCTATAGATAGGACACTATATACAATCTGCTCTATAACCTGTAGATAGGACACTGATATACAATCTGCCCTCTATAACCTGTAGATAGGACACTATATACAATCTGCTCTCTATAACCTATATATAGGACACTATATACAATCTGCCCCTCTATAACCTGTAGATAGGACACTATATACAATCTGCTCCTCTATAACCTGTAGATAGGACACTATATACAATCTGCCCCTCTATAACCTGTAGATAGGACACTATATACAATCTGCTCCTCTATAACCTGTAGATAGGACACTATATACATATCTGCTCCTCTATAACCTGTAGATAGGACACTATATACAATCTGACCTCTATAACCTGTAGATAGGACACTATATACAATCTGCTCTATACCCTGTAGATAGGACACTATATACAATCTGCTCCTCTATAACCTGTAGATAGGACACTATATACAATCTGCCTCTATAACCTGTAGATAGGACACTATATACAATCTGCTCCTCTATAACTGTAGATAGGACACTATATACAATCTGCTCCTCTATAACCTGTAGATAGGGACACTATATACAATCTGCCCCTCTATAACCTGTAGATAGGACACTATATACAATCTGCTCCTCTATAACCTGTAGATAGGACACTATATACAATCTGCTCCTCTATAACCTGTAGATAGGACACTATATACAATCTGCTCTATAACCTGTAGATAGGACACTATATACAATCTGCTCCTCTATAACCTGTAGATAGGACACTATATACAATCTGCTCCTCTTAACCTGTAGATAGGACACTATATACAATCTGCTCTATAAACTGTAGATAGGACACTATATACAATCTGCATTATAAACCTGTAGATAGGACACTATATACAATCTGCTCTCTATAACCTGTAGATAGGACACTATATACAATCTGCTCCTGTATAAACCTGTAGATAGGACACTATATACAATCTGCTCCTGTATAACCTGTAGATAGGACACTATATACAATCTGCTCCTCTATAACCTGTAGATAGGACACTATACAATCTGCCCTCTATAACCTGTAGATAGGACACTATATACAATCTGCTCCTCTATAAACTGTAGATAGGACACTATATACAATCTGCCCCTCTATAACCTATAGATAGGACACTATATACAATCTGCCCTCTATAACCTGTAGATAGGATATTATATACAATCTGCCCCTCTATAACCTATAGATAGGACACTATATTACAATCTGCTCTATAACCTGTAGATAGGACACTATATACAATCTGGCCCCTCTATAACCTGTAGATAGGACACTATATACAATCTGCTCCTCTATAACCTATATATAGGACACTATATACAATCTGCCCTCTATAACCTGTAGATAGGACACTATATACAATCTGCTCCTCTATAACCTGTAGATAGGACACTATATACAATCTGCCCTGCTATAACCTGTAGATAGGACACTATATACAATCTGCTCCTCTATAACCTGTAGATAGGACACTATATACAATCTGCTCCTCTATAACCTGTAGATAGGACACTATATACAATCTGCTCTATAACCTGTAGATAGGACACTATATACAATCTGCTCTATACCCTGTAGATAGGACACTATATACAATCTGCTCCTCTATAACCTGTAGATAGGAACACTATATACAATCTGCTCTATAACCTGTAGATAGGACACTATATACAATCTGCTCCTCTATAACCTGTAGATAGGACACTATATACAATCTGCTCCTCTATAACCTGTAGATAGGACACTATATACAATCTGCCCTCTATAACCTGTAGATAGGACACTATATACAATCTGCTCCTCTATAACCTGTAGATAGGACACTATATACAATCTGTTCCTCTATAACCTGTAGATAGGACACTATATTACATCTGCCTCTATAACCTGTAGATAGGACACTATATACAATCTGCTCCTCTATAACCTGTAGATAGGACACTATATACAATCTGCTCCTCTATAACCTGTAGATAGGACACTATATACAATCTGCTCTATAAACTGTAGATAGGACACTATATACAATCTGCATTATAACCTGTAGATAGGACACTATATACAATCTGCTCCTCTATAACTGTAGATAGGACACTATATACAATCTGCTCCTGTATAACCTGTAGATAGGACACTATATACAATCTGCTCCTGTATAACCTGTAGATAGGACACTATATACAATCTGCTCTATAACCTGTAGATAGGACACTATATACAATCTGCTCCTCTATAAACTGTAGATAGGACACTATATACAATCTGCCCTCTATAACCTGTAGATAGGACACTATATACAATCTGCTCCTCTATAACTGTAGATAGGACACTATATACACAATCTGCTCCTCTATAACCTGTAGATAGGACACTATATACAATCTGCTCTATAACTGTAGATAGGACACTATATACAATCTGCTCCTCTATAACCTGTAGATAGGACACTATATACAATCTGCTCCTCTATAACCTGTAGATAGGACACTATATACAATCTGCACCTCTATAACCTGTAGATAGGACACTATATACAATCTGCTCCTCTATAACCTGTAGATAGGACACTATATACAATCTGCTCCTGTATAACCTGTAAATAGGACACTATATACAATCTGCTCTATAACCTGTAGATAGGACACTATATACAATCTGCTCCTCTATACCTGTAGATAGGACACTGTCCACGGGATGGTAGAGTCACGGCAATAGGCAATGTGTAATATATATTTCATGTGGAATGTATTCTCTAACCTGTTATATACATCAGTGTGTAGTTGGCTGATTCGGGTCTAGTGTGTTAGCACATTGTATGCAAATACCTCTAACTAGTGAGGGACAATGGGTGGAGATAATCTGATCAGTGTCTCAAGAAGATGTTGGATGGTGCATTGTTCAAAGAGACAGGGAGTCTGCTCTCCTTGGCATAGGTGAGGGGGGAAGGATCTGTGACTCAGCCCTTCCCACCTCCAGATATAGGAAGTAACAGTTTAGTATATAGATGTAGCTAGCAGTTAGTATGTGTTAGCCGGCCTGTGCACAGCTCTGCAGAGAGCCAGGATATAGTTTACAGGACCAAGGAACCAAAGTTATCATTGGATTGTGACTTCTGTGGACTTATTGTTATTACGGTTGATGTGACCGCCGCCGGCTACTAACTTTGTGGATTACAATAAATTGCTGTTGTCTCCCGACCTCTTGCGTCCGGTTGATTCAAAAGACCATCCGGAGGAAGACGTATACCTTTGCTCCGTGACAACTGGTTGGCAGCGGTGGGATCAACAGCGGACAGCGAGATGGACTACAGCAGCCCAGCGATTAATGGAGCCACAACCTCAGAATACAGGAACTGGACTAGTGGCAAGTCTACAAGTAAGGGCCCGGGAACTAAAACCTGAGTTACCAGGGAAGAACGAAAGATCAACTGATCGAGGCACTGAGGAGATGACCCTGCAAAGCGACCATGAGGAGGGCTGCCCCAGGAGACAGTAGAGATACGGGAGTGGCAGTACAGACCCAAAAGAGCAGATGGGTTGTTTTGTATGAGGAGGAATTGGCAGTGCTGGGGCTAGGAGCAACTGCAGAGCAAAGGAGTAGAGCATTACAGAGGGCTCAGGAAACGGAGAAGGAGGAACAGAGAATGGCGCATGAAAAGGAAAGAATGCGCATGAAAATGCGAATGGGCTGAGATAACTACGCGGAATTATAATCAAACGTCGACCCCCAGCCCAACAGTGAGAGAACCACCATAGTGTCTCGCCATAAACACGTTCAAGACTTTGATGAAGCGGCTGGGGATGTTGATGGGGTATTTTTCAGGACTTGCGAACACGCAGTGCCGCCTGATGGGAAGTCCCAGAGAAGGATTGGGTCGGTATCTGTGGGGCACCTACGAGATGGGGCTGCGGAAGCTCTCAGAGCCATGGACCCTAGTGATCAGCGGGACTATGAGGCCATTAAAAGAGCGGTGCAGAAGTATTATGCAGTCCACTCCAGAGTCCTACCGAGTTCAGTTCCGCTCTTTGTCTTACAATGGGGGAAGCTCCTTCCACATGTTCGCCCACAAGTTGAAGCAAGCATGCAAGCGCTGGCTAGAAGGAGAGGAGGCTGTCACAGTCGATAAGATCCTCCAAGTCATACTTAAGGAACAGTTCTTTTCCCAGTGCCCCGCTGAGATCCGTGAGTGGGTGCTGGAACGGAACCCAGCCACAGTGGAGCAAGCTGCTTCTCTTGCAGATGAGGGCCTGACCATCAAGCCGCAGTGGAAGAGGTTGTTTGCAGAGGAGCGGAAAACTACCACAGTCCGCCAGACACCCTTCAGCCAGCCACCCACCTTTCGGTGTCCGGCCTCAGGATTACAATTCCCCCTCTACCCCTGCCCCAGCCCATCGGCTCCAGCTATGAACAACCCTGTCCCTAGACAACCGACCCACTGGAAGAATGCTAGAGCGCAGATGTTTTGGGTGCGGGCGGCCTGGACATTTGCAAGCTAGTTGCCCTGCTAACATGGGGGCACGGGCCACGTGGCATCCCGGCCTATTCACTACCTGGGAACCACCCCTAGGACAGAAGTTTGCCCCATTTCCAGATGACTCCATGAATGACCATCTGTTCCACCTCCAGGGGTCTATGGGATTCAGCCCACCGCCACACATCCCGCAAACCTTCAGAGGAAGCACTTGCAGGAGGTCCTACTGGATGGCCCGAACAGTTGTTGGATTCAGGACTCGGGAGCTTTCCCTAACGGTAGCGACCCCCGAGTTGTGCGACCCGAGGCCCTAGAGGAGGGCCCTGGCATTTCTATCAAGTTGGCAGGGGGTACTCGGAAACGTATTCCTAAAGCTACCGTGGAACTCGACTATGGTTATGGACCAAAACGATGCACAATGGTGTGATGAGCGGGCTGCGGCCGATGTTCTGTTAGGCAACGATGTTGGAAATCTACAGTGCCACTTTGTGGGAGCAGTGACCCGAAGCCAAGCTCAGGAGAAGCCAACATGGATCCACCGGATTTTCTGACAGATGCCAGCCCTTCAACCCTACAACTTTACCATTCAGTACCGCCGAGGGAGCCAACACCAGAACGCGGATGGGTTATCCCGGCAGGAGGACATATGAGCTATAGAGACTGATGTGCATTCCCCAATTTACCTGTGTAGGCCAATTGTGTCATGCACATGTTTTGAGAGGGGGAGGGGTTGTCACGGGATGGTTAGAGTCTATACTATAGGCAATGTGTAATATATATTTCATGTGGAATGTATTCTCTAACCTGTTGTAAACATCAGTGTGTAGTTGGCTGATTCGGGTCTAGTGTGTTAGCACATTGTATGCAAATACCTCTAACTAGTGAGGACCAGTGAGGACAATGGGTGGAGATAATCTGATCAGTGTCTCCAAGAAGATGTTGGACTGTGCATTGTTCAAAAGAGACAGGGAGTCTGCTCTCCTTGGCATAGGTGAGGGGGGAAGGATCTGTGACTCAGCCCTTCCCACCCCCAGGTATAGGAAGTAACAGTTTAGTATATAGATGTAGCTAGCAGTTAGTATGTGTTAGCCGGCCTGTGCACAGCTCTGCAGAGAGCCAGGATATAGTTACAGGACCAAGGAACCAAAGTTATCATTGGATTGTGACTTCTGTGGACTTATTGTTATTACGGTTGATGTGACCGCCGCCGGCTACTAACTTTGTGGATTACAATAAATTGCTGTTGTCTCCCGACCTCTTGCGTCCGTGTTGATTCAAAAGACCATCCGGAGGAAGACGTATACCTTTGCTCCGTGACAGACACTATATACAATCTGCCCCTCTATACCCTGTAGATAGGACACTATATACAATCTGCCCCTCTATACCCTGTAGATAGGACACTATATACAATCTGCTCCTCTATAACCTGTAGATAGGACACTATATACAATCTGCTCTATAACCTGTAGATAGGACACTGTATACAATCTGCTCCTCTATAACCTGTAGATAGGACACTATATACAATCTGCCCCTCTATAACCTGTAGATAGGACACTATATACAATCTGCCCCTCTATAACCTGTAGATAGGACACTATATGCAATCTGCTCCTCTATAACCTGTAGATAGGACACTATATACAATCTGCTCCTCTATAACCTGTAGATAGGACACTATATACAATATGCACCTCTATAACCTGTAGATAGGACACTATATACAATCTGCTCCTCTATAAACCTGCAGATAGGACACTATATACAATCTGCTCCTCTATAACCTGTAGATAGGACACTATATACAATCTGCTCTATAACCTGTAGATAGGACATTATATACAATCTGCTCCTCTATAACCTGTAGATAGGACACTATATACAATCTGCACCTCTATAACCTGTATATAGGACACTATATACAATCTGCTCCTGTATAACCTGTAGATAGGACACTATATACAATCTGCTCTATAACCTGTAGATAGGACACTATATACAATCTGCTCTATAACCTGTAGATAGGACATCTATATCCAATCTGCTCCTCTATAACCTGTAGATAGGACACTATATACAATCTGCTCCTCTATAAACTGTAGATAGGACACTATATACAATCTGCTCCTCTATAACCTGTAGATAGGACACTATATACAATCTGCTCTATAACCTGTAGATAGGACACTATATACAATTGCTCTATAACCTGTAGATAGGACACTATATACAATCTGCTCTATAACCTGTAGATAGGACACTATATACAATCTGCTCCTCTATAACTGTAGATAGGACACTATATACAATCTGCTCCTCTATAAACTGTAGATAGGACACTATATACAATCTGCTCCTCTATAACCTGTAGATAGGACACTATACAATCTGCTCTATACCTGTAGATAGGACACTATATACAATCTGCTCCTCTATAACCTGTAGATAGGACACTATATACAATCTGCTCTATAAACTGTAGATAGGACACTATATACAATCTGCCCCTCTATAAACTGTAGATAGGACACTATATACAATCTGCTCCTCTATAACCTGTAGATAGGACACTATATACAATCTGCTCCTCTATAACCTGTAGATAGGACACTATATACAATCTGCTCTATAAACCTGTAGATAGGACACTATATACAATCTGCTCCTCTATAACCTGTAGATAGGGACACTATATACAATCTGCTCCTCTATAACCTGTAGATAGGGACACTATATACAATCTGCACCTCTATAACCTGTAGATAGGACACTATATACAATCTGCTCCTGTATAACCTGTAAATAGGACACTATATACAATCTGCTCTATAACCTGTAGATAGGACACTATATACAATCTGCCCCTCTATAACCTGTAGATAGGACACTATATACAATCTGCTCCTCTATAAACTGTAGATAGGACACTATATACAATCTGCTCTATAACCTGTAGATAGGACACTATATACAATCTGCTCCTCTATAAACTGTAGATAGGACACTATATACAATCTGCCCCTCTATAAACTGTAGATAGGACACTATATACAATCTGCCCCTCTATAAACTGTAGATAGGACACTATATACAATCTGCTCCTCTATAACCTGTAGATAGGACACTATATACAATCTGCTCCTCTATAACCTGTAGATAGGACACTATATACAATCTGCCCCTTTATAACCTGTAGATAGGACACTATATACAATCTGCTCCTGTATAACCTGTAGATAGGACACTATATACAATCTGCTCCTGTATAACCTGTAGATAGGACACTATATACAATCTGCTCCTCTATAACCTGTAGATAGGACACTATATACAATCTGCTCTATAACCTGTAGATAGGACACTATATACAATCTGCTCCTCTATAACCTGTAGATAGGACACTATATACAATCTGCTCTATAACCTGTAGATAGGACACTATATACAATCTGCTCTATAACCTGTAGATAGGGACACTATATACAATCTGCCCCCTCTATACCCTGTAGATAGGACACTATAATACAATCTGCTCCTCTATAACCTGTAGATAGGACACTATATACAATCTGCCTCCTCTATAAACTGTAGATAGGACACTATATACAATCTGCCCCTCTATAACCTGTAGATAGGACACTATATACAATCTGCTCCTCTATAACCTGTAGATAGGACACTATATACAATCTGCTTCTCTATAACCTGTAGATAGGACACTATATACAAGCTGCTCTTCTATAACCTGTAGATAGGACACTATATACAATCTGCTCTATATCCTGTAGATAGGACACTATATACAATCTGCTCCTCTATAACCTGTAGATAGGACACTATATACAATCTGCTCCTCTATAACCTGTAGATAGGACACTATATACAATCTGCTCTATAACCTGTAGATAGGACACTATATACAAATCTGCCCCTCTATAACCTGTAGATAGGACACTATATACAATCTGCTCTATAACCTGTAGATAGGACACTATATACAATCTGCCCCTCTATAACCTGTAGATAGGACACTATATACAATCTGCTCCTCTATAAACTGTAGATAGGACACAATATACAATCTGCCCCTCTATAACCTGTAGATAGGACACTATATACAATCTGCTCCTCTATAACCTGTAGATAGGACACTATATACAATCTGCTCTATAACCTGTAGATAGGACACTATATACAATCTGCTCTATAACCTGTAGATAGGACACTATATACAATCTGCTCCTCTATAACCTGTAGATAGGACACTATATACAATCTGCTCTCTCTATAAACTGTAGATAGGACACTATATACAATCTGCCCCCTCTATAACCTATAGATAGGACACTATATACAATCTGCCCCTCTATAACCTGTAGATAGGATATTATATACAATCTGCCCCTCTATAACCTATAGATAGGACACTATATACAATCTGCTCTATAACCTGTAGATAGGGACACTATATACAATCTGCCCCTCTATAACCTGTAGATAGGACACTATATACAATCTGCTCCTCTATAACCTATATATAGGACACTATATACAATCTGCCCCTCTATAACCTGTAGATAGGACACTATATACAATCTGCTCCTCTATAACCTGTAGATAGGACACTATATACAATCTGCCCCTCTATAACCTGTAGATAGGACACTATATACAATCTGCTCCTCTATAACCTGTAGATAGGACACTATATACAATCTGCTCCTCTATAACCTGTAGATAGGACACTATATACAATCTGCTCTATAACCCTGTAGATAGGACACTATATACAATCTGCTCTATACCTGTAGATAGGACACTATATACAATCTGCTCCTCTATAACCTGTAGATAGGACACTATATACAATCTGCTCTATAACCTGTAGATAGGACACTATACAATCTGCTCCTCTATAACCTGTAGATAGGACACTATATACAATCTGCTCCTCTATAACCTGTAGATAGGACACTATATACAATCTGCCCCTCTATAACCTGTAGATAGGACACTATATACAATCTGCTCCTCTATAACCTGTAGATAGGACACTATATACAATCTGCTCCTCTATAACCTGTAGATAGGACACTATATTACAATCTGCTCTAAACCTGTAGATAGGACACTATATACAATCTGCTCCTCTATAACCTGTAGATAGGAACACTATATACATCTGCTCCTCTATAACCTGTAGATAGGACACTATATACAATCTGCTCTATAAACTGTAGATAGGACACTATATACAATCTGCATTATAACCTGTAGATAGGACACTATATACAATCTGCTCCTCTATAACCTGTAGATAGGACACTATATACAATCTGCTCCTGTATAACCTGTAGATAGGACACTATATACAATCTGCTCCTGTATAACCTGTAGATAGGACACTATATACAATCTGCTCCTCTATAACCTGTAGATAGGACACTATATACAATCTGCCCCTCTATAACCTGTAGATAGGACACTATATACAATCTGCTCCTCTATAAACTGTAGATAGGACACTATATACAATCTGCCCCTCTATAACTATAGATAGGACACTATATACAATCTGCCCCTCTATAACCTGTAGATAGGATATTATATACAATCTGCCCCTCTATAACCTATAGATAGGACACTATATACAATCTGCTCTATAACCTGTAGATAGGACACTATATACAATCTGCCCCTCTATAACCTGTAGATAGGACACTATATACAATCTGCTCCTCTATAACCTATATATAGGACACTATATACAATCTGCCCCTCTATAACCTGTAGATAGGACACTATATACAATCTGCTCCTCTATAACCTGTAGATAGGACACTATATACAATCTGCCCCTCTATAACCTGTAGATAGGACACTATATACAATCTGCTCCTCTATAACCTGTAGATAGGACACTATATACAATCTGCTCCTCTATAACCTGTAGATAGGACACTATATACAATCTGCTCTATAACCTGTAGATAGGACACTATATACAATCTGCTCTATACCCTGTAGATAGGACACTATATACAATCTGCTCCTCTATAACCTGTAGATAGGACACTATATACAATCTGCTCTATAACCTGTAGATAGGACACTATATACAATCTGCTCCTCTATAACCTGTAGATAGGACACTATATACAATCTGCTCCTCTATAACCTGTAGATAGGACACTATATACAATCTGCCCCTCTATACCTGTAGATAGGACACTATATACAATCTGCTCCTCTATAACCTGTAGATAGGACACTATATACAATCTGTTCCTCTATAACCTGTAGATAGGACACTATAATACAATCTGCTCTATAACCTGTAGATAGGACACTATATACAATCTGCTCCTCTATAACCTGTAGATAGGACACTATATACAATCTGCTCCTCTATAACCTGTAGATAGGACACTATATACAATCTGCTCTATAAACTGTAGATAGGACACTATATACAATCTGCATTATAACCTGTAGATAGGACACTATATACAATCTGCTCCTCTATAACCTGTAGATAGGACACTATATACAATCTGCTCCTGTATAACCTGTAGATAGGACACTATATACAATCTGCTCCTGCTATAACCTGTAGATAGGACACTATATACAATCTGCTCTATAACCTGTAGATAGGACACTATATACAATCTGCTCCTCTATAACCTGTAGATAGGACACTATATACAATCTGCCCCTCTATAACCTGTAGATAGGACACTATATACATCTGCTCCTCTATAACCTGTAGATAGGACACTATAATACAATCTGCTCCTCTATAACCTGTAGATAGGACACTATATACAATCTGCTCCTCTATAACCTGTAGATAGGACACTATATACAATCTGCTCCTCTATAACCTGTAGATAGGACACTATATACAATCTGCCCCTCTATAACCTGTAGATAGGACACTATATACAATCCGCTCCTCTATAACCTGTAGATAGGACACTATATACAATCTGCTCTATAACCTGTAGATAGGACACTATATACAATCTGCTCCTCTATAACCTGTAGATAGGACACTATATACAATCTGCTCCTCTATAACCTGTAGATAGGACACTATATACAATCTGCTCCTCTATAACATGTAGATAGGACACTATATACAATCTGCCCCTCTATAACCTATAGATAGGACACTATATACAATCCGCTCCTCTATAACCTGTAGATAGGACCCTATATACAATCTGCTCTATAACCTGTAGATAGGACACTATATACAATCTGCTCCTCTATAACCTGTAGATAGGACACTATATACAATTGCTCCTCTATAACCTGTAGATAGGACACTATATACAATCTGCTCCTCTATAACAATGTAGATAGGACACTATATACAA